>NW_021834487.1:250000-257500 GCF_006345805.1 Octopus sinensis
ATAGATCTATAGAGAAACTCGTCTTTTTCATTATAGCAGTAGTACAGTAGCTTACACTTTATACCTCATGTACGAAAACATCTCTGCTTGAGGCAACCTCCCTTTCATCGCACTTAATGCTCTGTAAAGCTTTCCTCTATTCTTACGTGATGCATTAATTTCTCCTCTCTTACTTACTCGCTGCGTATATGTACCTCTGTGTGTGACTGTGTATGTGTGTGCGCGCGCGTGTTTTGTTTATTTCTATGTAGGTATGTCAACACGCATACACGGTGGGGAGTTGTGTGCATGGATACCATTGCATATGTGGAACATTGCATATGCTATGCTTCGGGAAGGTTTTACGTATTTTGAGAATGCCTTTGATAGCTTGCAGCTGTAATATCTTGATTGGACGCATTGTTTTTGGTTATGTATGTATGTATGCATTTATGCATGCATGTGTGTATGTATATATGTATGTTTGTATGTATGTAAGTGAACTGTTATGAGTCGCAAGTTTTCTAGATGTCACCACACTCTTCATCGACATCAAGCGGGTCGTTTAAGTTTAACGACTCATTTGCTGTCACGTCTCATTTACAATGCTCAATACTTTGCAGATGAGATCGTCCTTAATTCCCGTTTAACCTTCTTTGTGTAGAAGTCATCAACATTCAACTTACACTATTCATATCAACTCTGCACCACCTAAATGAATAGAAACCTCGAAGACAATTTCTATTTAAAAATATGAGAATCTCGTCTTTTCAACAATATGAAAATACAGTTACTATACATATAACGTGAAAAAAAAATATGTTGTCTCACCTTCTCTAACCCTAGAGAAAATGCAGTTATTACGAAGTATTTCTAAACACTAGATTTAGTAATACTAATGGAACGTATTGCTAAAGTTAAACTTCACACGTGTGACTAACTTACATAATATAACTACATCATAACGTTGCATCCTCCGAGCTACACCTCGGTTTTACAACAAGAAAACCAAACTAAAGCTGACGTTCTCTAAATAAGCAAAAGTTAGTTTGACTGTAATTTATTGCTCAAATATTGGAAATGATGCTGTTACTATGCGCAACATATCTGACAGAGAGTCAACCGAATGACTAACGATGATTCTGATTCATCTACCTACTTCAACCTCTCGTTCACATACGCCAGGTCCCGCTACCTTTTCAATTACGACCACAACAATATCTGCTCCTCAGATTTAACCCCTTTCATACCGCATCTACCCAGCTCCTTCTGCCTCTCGCGACTCAATCTGTGTCCACCCCACAAAAAACTACCGGTTTTAGACTTGGAGGATCCTAGGTAACATAAAGCTAGGAGTTGAATGTTTAGCAAATTAATCCAGGTGTCACCACATTTTAAAACTTTTATGTCCTTTAATTATCTTGAGCCTTAAACTAAAGTTTTTTTTAGCTGAGATCTAAATACAGCACTCTCTCTCTAGCTATGCACTTACCATTTTTCATTCCTCCTACCCCAGAGGCCAGTACTTTAGAATTCCTTAATATCTATATCGTTGTTGCTGTTTTTCTAGCTATCAGTCAACTCTGAACGAACAAGCTCGTGATGAATGCGTTCCAGCAGTGACCATCCTATTACAGTTTACATGTCAAAAATTGAATCTAAAGTTTATTTTGGGGGATTTTGTTACCATTTCTAGTAGGTCATGAGATCGTATAAAGTCTCTCTCGTCATCTTGACTTGTCAACTTGCAATTAAACATCAATTGCATAACTTTCACCAGTTAACCTACAAATATGAAAGCCACGGCATTTTTTCCAAGCCGAGATCATAAAATACGCGACCAGACAGCGCCCATTTTGAGGGACGTCTTTCAGATGTAACAAGTATTGTCCTTGATTGCTGTTACTGTTGTTTTCGCTTTTAGCTAGAGAGAGTAGGGTAACACCTACGACCCTTAATTCCCCGGCACTTCTTCCTGACGAAATCATAACCAGACAGCGCCCTTATGAGGGAGGATTTTCAGATGTAGTGAGTATAGTTCTAGATTGCCTTTGCTGTTTTTTCGGCTTTTAGCTAGAAGACGAATGTTAACACCCTAAATCCTTAACTTTTCAAGGGTTTCTAAGACTGAATGACGGTTAAGTCCTCAAAGGAGAGACCTGTCCAAATGTTTGTAAGAGAGAATTACAGTATGTCATAGTGTTAAACTTAGTGACAGACTAGCCCATCTACACAAGAACACAGAGCGCAATAAACTGGATCAAATACCAAAAGGCACCTCGCCCGATGCACAACAAATTCCAGCAATTCACCGTTCTGGACAGGTAATTAATATTATCCATTTCTAAAACGATAAATTTAATGAGAATTGAACTTAAAGAGTCGGAGCAAATACAGAAATGTATTTTGCAACATGCTCTAACAACTCACCCCACTGTTGTTGTTGTTGTTGTTTGTTGTGGTGAGGGTTCTTCTTCATCTTCCTCTTCTTCTTCTTCTTCTTCTTCTTCTTCTTCTTCTTCTTCTTCTTCTTCTATTACAATTTGGCTACGTCAGAAGGTTCGGTGTTTGAGTCCCGTGTCTGTTGAGTAATACCAATCTCGTCCAACATATTTCCTTCTGCCATTAGTTGTAGAAACGCGAGGAAAACATTTTCTGAAGAGAATGATAACAGGAGGTTTTTAATGGATAGATTTGAAGCACAAACCATCATAAGCGGGAATTCATCCGAAGAAAGTTACGCTCCAAAGCAGGACATCACCCCAGGAAGCGATCGAAAGGGTGTTGTCTTTTACAAGCTTCTTCCCACAGACAGGACCATCAATTTGAATGTGCACTTTGACAAGCTGGATAAATACAATCCAGAGATCCAACAAGAGCATCTAGCATTTGCTAATTGTAAGAGGATTGTCTTTCATTCTGACAATGCCAGACCGCACACTTATTTGCAGGCGTGGCAGAAGCTACTGCCGCTTCGCTGCGAAGTTTTCCGTACTCGCCATATTCAGCAGACCTCGCACTTTCAGATCTCCACCTGTTCCGTTCTGTTCAATATTTGTTGAATGGACAATTCTTCAACTCTGCAGACGATGTAAAAATTCACTTGGAAGGGTTTTTCAGCAGTAAAGATAGAAAATACTTTGAGTTGAGAATAAAGGATCTGAGTATAAGATCGCAGAAGATACTGGAACGAAATGGTAATTATATCATTGATTGAATAATTCGCCTTGTGTTTAAAACATGTCTTGTTTTCGCTTTTAAAAACCGACTGGACTTTTGACCAACCACCTGCATGCATAACTAAACATGCTTCAGAGGACCACAGGAAATCATTGTAACTAGTCTTTGATGTTACTCCAGTAATTGCTGTTTCACCTTCCTCAGCATCGATTAAACAGAACTACGGTCAAAATATTATATCCTAAACCATTCTGATTGTTTTGTTTTTGTCTCTACACAATGCAAGATGTCTCAATTTTTAAGACAATGGAGCAAACGTTAGAAGCTATTTTACTTTTGAAGGCCACATGGAATTAAATGTAATCAAATAAATCAGCATTAAGGAAAAGTTCATTAACTATGCAGAAAAATACAATTAATTTTAATAGTAAAATTATGAATATTAAAGTATGAAATAGAAATGTAAACTGACCTTTTAATGACTCTGTTTAAATTGCTTTTGCAGGACAGCAATTGGATATTTGGTGTCAACGTAGACGACCGAACTTTTAAATGGTATTCCCCGTGCATATCACATATCTGTTATTAAGCATCTTAAAAGCATTGATATTTGAGTTAGGTAACCAAAGGTGGATTCATATCAATTGGAGAGTTTGAGAAACAAGAAAGCATTCGTCGTGCATATATTAGTATAAGGGTGCGTGTGTCCTATTGCCAATTCCTATATTTCAGTATTTGTATTGGAGAACTGAAAATATTGTCTTCTGACATCTCAGTATTTATTTTCTATTTCAATTCTACCTGTTGCTCTTCGATTAGATGTATGAGAGATACTACACAGGCGTGGTTGAAATGCTAATTTTAGCCTGAGGCATATTTCGGTTAGCATTTCGTTGTATTCTACAAAACGTGGGTATAGAGCAACAGTGTAATGTTCAGAAGATTCAAATATAAATTCAACAGGTTTCCCAATCGTCTAACTAAAACGAGTAAAACATTAGGGAAAACTTCCATTTAAGTAAAAAAAAAATGTTTGAGAAAAAAAATCAAACTCTATGAGGGAGCGCTGAAAAGTTCCTGGCTCTAAGGGTATCGTGAAAAGCCTAGTTGGAGGCCCAACTTTCCAAGTTCATTGACAGGGTTTACAAAAGCTGAAGGACCGCTGCAATACTTTTGTGAGTCAGAGAGGGTAATACTTGTATACTTTTTACTCTTTTACTTGTTTCAGTCATTTGACTGCGGCCTTGCTAGAGCACCGCCTTCTGGTCAAGCAAATCGACCGCAGGACATATTCTTTGTAAGCCTAGTATTTATTCTACCGCTCTCTTTTGCCGAACCGCTAAGTTACGGGGACATAAACACACCAGCCTCGGTTGTCAAGTGATGTTAGGGGGACAAACACAGACTCCCAAACATATATATATATATATATATTATATATATATATATATATATATATATATATATATATATATATATATATATTTATGTATACATATATATTATATATATATATATATACATATATATATATTATATATATATATATATATATGTATGTATATATATATGCACACCCACACACACACACACACCACACACACACACACACACACATATATATGTATATATATATATATGTATGTATATATATATATATATACATATATATATATATATAATATATATATATAATATATATATATATATATATATATATTATATATATATATATAATAGAAATATTAAAATTACTAAGTCTCTCTAAAAGAGAACAGCGGCAGCGTTCCCGGAAAATAATAGTTATCGCCATACTAATATGGCATTCTTATAAAATAAGAATAAAGCTGTCCGCTTATTAGCTCCATGAGGCCATCGCCTTAAGTTAGCTATTTGATACACAAACTGTATCCATATAACCTTCGAAGGTTATATGGATACAGTTTGTGTATCAAATAGCTAACTTAAGGCGATGGCCTCATGGAGCTAATAAGCGGACAGCTTTATTCTTATTTTTATAAGAATGCCATATTAGTATGGCGATAACTATTATTTTCCGGGAACGCTGCGGTTCTCTTTTAGAGAGACTTAGTAATTTTAATATTTCTATTATTGAAAACAAGTGGATGTATTCCACCGAAACTAGGTAAATAAAACCATCGAACAGAGATTGTCGGAAGCGACACCTACTGGCTGGCTACGCTGCATTGAAAAGAGGCAATACCCCGAAACGCGTCTGTAGCTGCCGGTCAAGTAGTGTGTGGAGCGACTGACCTCCCTTGTTCGAAGGTTATATGGATACAGTTTGTGTATCAAATAGCTAACTTAAGGTGATGGCCTCATGGAGCTAATAAGCGGATAGCTTTATTCTTATTTTTATAAGATGCCATATTAGTATGGCGATAACTATTATTTTCGGGAACGCTGCCGCTGTTCTCTTTTAGAGAGACTTAGTAATTTTAATATTTCTATTATTGAAAACAATGGATGTATTCCACCGAAACTAGGTAAATAAAACTATCGAACAGAGATTGTCGAAGCGACACCTACTGGCTGGCTACGCTGCATTGAAAAGGGCAATACCCCGAAACGCGTCTGTAGCTGCCGGTCAAGTAGTGTGGAGCGACTGACCTCCCTTGTTCGAAGGTTATATGGATACAGTTTGTGTATCAAATAGCTAACTTAAGGCGATGGCCTCATGGAGCTAATAAGCGGACAGCTTTATTCTTATTTTTATAAGAATGCCATAATCTGGCCAAAATCTTCCATTGTATGTTATAATCGACACCTTATCTCTTAAAGACCAAATATGATTAGAAATTGTGTCGCTTTTCTTTTGTTCCAGTGCTAAAGCTCAAAGTGTGGTTATTGAACCTGGCCTTGAAATTACCCTCTGTAAGGCCCCAGTATTTCTTCGTCGAAACGGTGTCTTTAGTGGTTATAGAGTTTACGGTAGCTCATATATGATGGTCTTGGACATGCAAGCTCCATTTAGCGGGCACAATTCTTTATTCCTGCATGAACAGCTGTTTCTTCTTGTGTTTTTTGTATGTTATGTTTGATTATATTTTTAAAATTGGTAGTGAACTAAAACTAATTTTTAAATTGTGTCTATGAAGAGTTTCCTATAAGTATGGTTAACTGGAAAATGCTATATATATATATATAATATATATATATATATATATATATATACAGTCAGAGATTTCTGGAGAAAAATTGAACATAATTGATGCTATGGATAATATAGTTGAGTCATGCGACGAAGTGAAACCTTCAACTTTGAATAGTGATTGGAAAAGTATTGATATATAACCAGACAGTATCCTTGATATTACAGGTTTTCCTCATATTTTCTAAAAATATGTCATTGAAATAGTAAGAATCGTAATATCGTAAGAGTACGTTCTTACGACTAAAGATGTGGACTACTGATTGAAGAGTAATGGTAGAATGAGCGTGATTAAGAGGATGGGGGAAATATTTACTATCTTATAGTTCATCATCACGAACATCAGTTTGACGAGTAAAAATCCTAACGAAAGTTATCTGTTGTTTATGATGCATCATTTTTTTGTACAGCTCCGTATAGAAACAAATCTCATTATCGAGTCATGTTGCAATTTTTACGTTACATTCACAATTAGGAACGTTACCAACAAAATATTGAAAACCTTCCTCTATAAATGCTTTTAACAATAGTTTTTGTACTCAACCTAAATGTTGTAGGAGGTATTCTCAGCTTTTTCTTTCAATCAGCATCAGCTCTTTGTTCGACAAACTTTCTCTCTGAGACACTATCAACTCAATCACATCATCTATACCTCTTCAAATCCTAAATCCTTTGCAAGTCTCACAATATCATTCCAAATCTGATGTAAGCCTTCTTCTCCTTGAGGAAAATTTGTAATATCAAGTATACTGTCTGGTTATATACCAATACTTTTCCAATCACTATTCAAAGTTGAAGGTTTCACTTCGTCGCATGACACAACTATATTATCCATAGCATCAATTATGTTCAATTTTTCTCCAGAAATCTCTGACTGTAGGTTTATATTACTTGTCAATTGCTTTTGTAAGTTGTTTGAAAGTTCTTCTCGTATAAAAAAGCCTTGGAGATAACTATCACACCTTGATCTATTTGTTGGAACAAAGAAGTTGTATTCTTGAAGATATATTCTACTCTCACGTTATCAGAAAGGTAATTGAAGGTTGTGTGTCTAAAAGAATCTTTAATTTGTTGGAAATCTCTTTGGCACTGTAGCTTTCTACTGTAGGATAACAAAAATGTCAACAGCTCTTTGAAAAGGCCCTGAGTCGTTCATGACATCTTATTTG
>NW_021834487.1:262500-280000 GCF_006345805.1 Octopus sinensis
CAAATATACACACACACACATATATATATACATATATACGACGGGTTTCTTTCAGTTTCGTCTACCAAATCTACTCACAAGGCTTTGGTCGGCCCTAGACTCTAGTAGAAAAGACTTTCCCAAGGTGCCACGCAGTGGGACTGAACCCGGAACCATTTGGTTTGTAAACAAGCATTCTAAGGCTCTTCGAAAATATCTTAAGCTCCTTCCCGACATCTCTTCTGTGATGAGACTTGTTTTATATCACAATTTCTTTGGTAGTTCCCAGCTTATCTTACTGCTAGTATATTTTAATATTAATGTAGTGGAGAGAGTCGGGCTGGAAGAATCGTTATGGTGCCGGACAAAATGCTTGACGGCGTTTCGTCCGTCTTTGCCTTCTGATTTAAAATCCAAGCGAGGTCAAGTTTGCCTTTCATCCTTTCGAAGTCGATAAAATAATTACCAGTTGAGTGCTGGGGTCGGAGTAATCCACTTACCCCTGCCTTGGAAATTGCTGGCCATGTGCGAAAATTTGAAACCGATATCAATGTACTGGATCTAGTCTATAGAACAGTCAAATATCCAAAATGTTGCTACCACTCACTAATAGTTCTGATAAGATATAGCGAGATATCGTTGTATGAAAAAATCATCTTCAGTTTGTATATTACTTTTAGAGTGAGATGTAACACATTTCATCACCCTGTCTTTACTCGCAATGCTTTTATATGATACATTTTCATGTCAATACCTAGATACTTGTAGCACATAGTGT
Organism: Octopus sinensis; assembly: GCF_006345805.1. Lineage (NCBI taxonomy): Eukaryota > Metazoa > Mollusca > Cephalopoda > Octopoda > Octopodidae > Octopus > Octopus sinensis. The sequence continues at coordinate 263,258 of NW_021834487.1, forward strand.
TTGTAGCAAAATTGATATTGATGTGAATGTTTTCAGTTCGCAGAACATTTTCCCCTACGTACACTGTGTTAAATATGAACATTTCTTTTGGCCAAATTTCATCTTTATATTAGCTGAAAACAATATTATTATATATAGCTATTTCTCGGCACATTGAAAATTTTTCGATCGTTAGCAAAGAAATGATGGGTTGCAGTAGTATTTATTGTTGTTGTAGACCCTACCATAAAACCATTCGATTTTTGTTGGAGAAATAACAATGGATTTACTGCCAAAATAGACAGAAGCACAGTGAGACTGTCTCCTTTAAATATTTCTTTTGAAAGATATATAGCATCAAAAACAATCATTGTGCGTTCAGTTATAATGATAAGGATGGTAACTGACTAGGTCTTTGTGAACCTTTGAATAATAGCAACTATGACAGTGAGTACGTTTGCCAAATGCAATGATTTCAACAGCAGTGGAGGGGAAGAGTCAAACGACATTCTGTATTCATACCATACTGTTACGAATTGTTCAGCATAGCTCTCACCTGCTCTCCCTCTCTCGCTCTCTTTTTCTCTTCTTCTCTTTCTCTCCCTTTCTCTCCCTCTTTATTCCACTCTCTCTCACTCCCTCTTTCTATGCATATATCAACTCATCAATCACCATTTTGCCGGACTCACAATGGTTTTGGAGGAATTGATAAAGACAGCTTGCGTAAAGCTTATAAAAATGTTTCAACACCTAATGGGGCTATAGTTTTCTTCCAAGTAGGCGCTTTCACTGTAGGTGTCAAAATTTATCCGTGCTGCGGCAAACCAGTTTGCTTGCTGCAGCAGGCACAAATTTGAACATAGATTGCCTTTTAAAAATAAACAAGGCTGCACACAGTAGAACATTAATATTCTGTAATAGTAACTAACTCATATGTCGAGCTTTATTGCAACTTTCAGAATCGGTGGAGAAAGTTTGGAGCCGGAATAGTATTGAAATCTGATTATACCGAATCGTAATGTATCTCCGAGAGAGTAGCAAAATTATAAAGGCTTTTCTCACTTAAATCCAATGTCGTACAGATGTCTCACTAACGTTTTCTTTCATTACTTGGTCCGTTTTGTATTTTATAAAGCCCTATAGCGATGGATGCATGGCACTGGCTTCAAAAGTCACATCTGCGCTCATGAAAAGATGAAGGTAATTCAGAACAGCCTGGATGAATGTGGGGCGGCCATCATTTGACAAGATGAGGCGATCAAGGCGGCGAGCTGGCAGAAACGTTAGCACACCGGTCGAAGTGCATAGCGGTATTTCGTTTGTCATTTCGTTCTGAGTTCAAATTCCGCCGAGGTCGACTTTGCCTTTCATCTTTCGGGGTCGATAAATTAAGTACCAGTTACGCACTGGGGTCGATGTAATCGACTTAATCCCTTTATCTGTCCTTGTTTGTCCCCTCTATGTTTAGACCTTTGTGGGCAATAAAGAATTAGGATGCGGCAATCACCATGTATGCATGTGTGTATGTATGTATGTATGTATGTATGTATGTATGTATGTATGTATGTCATTATTCAGTTTTATTTCAAAATTTCTTGCCAATAAAGGGTCGGTTTCTAACCTAGATCCATGGACCCTACATTAGAATTTCAACAAAAGCAGTAGGGTATTTTTGCTTGTATGTATACGTGCAGATTTCTGTGTTTTGTTTTATGTATGTTTTCTCATGCATAGAGTTTCAAATCTAGACATGCTGATATATACCTAAATGACACACTTCTGGAAAGCTTTACAGATCTTTAATCTTCGAATCAGCTTTCTCATTTCTGGTTTTGAGAAACCAATTGTCTCAAGATTGGTATTTAGGCAGTGTGCTATATATCCCATTGCTTCAATTATTACAGGTATAAACCTGAAATATGTATGTTTGTAAGTACGTATGTATGAAATGAATGTATTTGAAACGTTAGAATAAAATTTGAAGGCAAATTCTTCATTATTTCTGGCCAGGAGATCAAACGGTAGCGCAGTTAATATATTGTTGATATGAAGGTGTTAGTGTTCATGTTTAAAATGTTTAGTTTATACTTATATCCTTTTCCTCTTACGACAGCTTTCACCTAATTATAAATTGGTGCTATGTTAATAGAAGTGACCATTGTGCTGTTGGCAACGGTTACTATGGTGATGTTGGTAGTGGTTATCGAAGTGGTGGTGGTGGAAGCAGAGGTGCTTATAATAGTGACGAGGTTCTTGTTCATTGTCTTGAAAGTGTAGGTAATAGTAGAAATGGAAATAACATCGTAGTTTGCAGTTGTAGTAGCAGTGGTTTGACGTAAAAGTTACTATCAAGGGTTATGATAAAGGAGACATATTAACAGCAGTAGAAATAGTTCTACTGATGCTCGTGGTTCTTGAAGAAGACTGGGTTTTTAATGGTAGCCATAAATGCAATATAGATACACCTAGAGTCATATATTCCGGATGTGCTAGGTATGCGCGGCACACCCAACGAAAATGACAAAATCATTATAAATATTAGTCTTATTAATTTAATCACAAATCTTAATGGAAAACTTTTGTTATACTCTTGCTTGAAATTTGGTGGTATTGGGTGTCGTACCCAATACAACAACCATCATATGCTACTGGATACAACAGTGTTGTATAAGTAGAAGTTGTATAGTGAAACTGTACCCCTTCCCGGTGAAAAGTGTTAGTAACCAGCCATTATAAATAGGCCGATCGACAGGAGAAGGCTAGAAGGTCGAGAGTTCGTGTACATTGTGTTGATAGTCGTTCTGTGCTGATATAGTAACTATACTGTGATACTGAGTCGACATTATAATGATCCAACCTTTTGAGGATAATAACCCTGTACGACTGTGGGTCGTACAGGGCCAGATAGAACCATTCTATCGACGATTTCGGAATATAACACTATCTCTCAGAGCGACCACCGTCGTCAGAGACGGATACAACAGTTTTCTTTGGTTGTACATTGGTTGTCTTGGTATAAAAGATGGGCTACAGCAAATATTCTGCTCAATAGCACAGATTTACTTGTCAGTTGTTTAACCTTAACCATTTGACCATGTCCCTTAATGGCTGACGATATGTGCATCTCTGACTACGAGCAGAAGTAGTAGGGGAGCATCATAGCCGTGTGTTGAAAGGAATTCTTAGAGGTTTGGATAATTCACCTTTCGAAACATGGGTGTTTGCTTAACATCCTTGAACAACCCTTATTCAGGGAACTTTTGAGTGGGATGGGCTACTCGACCAGAAGAAAAGTCTATCTGGGCCCCACCTGCAAGGTCATACACTGTTTATCTTGATATGAGATCACTATGTCGCGCACATATTTTTGTGATACATGTGCCTGGTGTACCCTCATCAGACGGGTAGTCATGATGGGTATACTGGGCTTCGTATATTTTATCCCAGTGTCACTTTGATGGCATGCACTGCTCTCTCACTCAATAATAATAATAATAATAATATTAATAATAATGATGATGATAATAATAATAATAATAATAATAATAATAATAAAATATAATAATAATAATAATAATAATAAAAGTAATGTGTTGACAATATTTATAATGGTAATGAAAAGGACAAAGAAAACTCAATGATTTTCATACAAAACCATTCAGGACACTAATACCGCCATTACAATATCGCTTTGTCATACTTCCACAGCACTGGTGACAACACGACGACGTGTTTCTCCGAACCGCTAGAAATAGCAGTTATACAAAACCTTATATCATACAGCACTGCAGTTTGATAGCGCTAGTGTGATGTTAACTGGATGGAACAAGACAGAGTTATAAAGCAATCGCTGAGTGAGAAGCGAAGACTATCGAGCTGCCAATAACGGAAGCATCTCTTAAAAGCATGAGTATAATGAAACGTTTATAAATAAAGGATTCTGCGATATGATTACATAAAAGGAAGTAAGAGCATCCTGCGTATGCACGATAATAGGAAAAGAAATATTCAATGTTACTATTCAATATTTAATCTACGAGAAAGAAATTATATAGCTAGGGAATTCTATAATTTGATAGATTACCATTATTCGTCGAGGCATAAAATATCTTTTATAGTTTATTGTATTGTCCATAGCTTACTATTTACACACACACACACACATATATATATATATATATATATAAGAATGAATGTTTTTATATATAATGAACGTGAAATACAGGAAGGGACGAACACGGAACACAGACAAATCATTCGAAGCCTTCATCTTCAGTCAGACACCGAATCATCATAGCAAATTTCGGCTGTTCAGTTCTGATATTTGCTCCAACTCGGCCAGCCCCAAAAAAAAACTAAGCTGTAAGCATTAGATTTCTTGGTAGAAGACAGTAATGTGAACGCACAAGACGGATGTAAATACAAGAGACGAAAACGAAATTGAAAACAGTAATGAATAAACAAAATATATATAACGGTGGTTGTCATACGACTTTAGACCAAATGAGACAAAAACAACAACAACAACATAGCTGGCGTAGAAATAATTACCGTTTCGGTAGCGGGGACACATGTTGTCGAGATATGAAGGCCAACAGAATGGTTAAGAAGCAGCAGGTCGCAGGAGAGAGAGAAAGAGAGACAGAGAGAGAGGAATCAAAGAGGGTGGAAGGCAGGGGACAGAATCAGACCAACCAAGAGAAAGGAAAAGAAGGATTAAGGAGGATGGGAGGAAGAGGGGAGGAGGATGGGAGGAAGAGAGGGGAAGAATCGGAGGGCGCCAAAAAGTTTGGTGAAGAAGCAATGGCGGGTAGGAAAGACAGTGTGTATAGAAGTCGTGCAGGGTTTTAAAATTGGACAAACAAACAGGGGGGTGCACGTAACGCCGCAATAATATAAGAATGAATGTTTTTATATATAATGAACGTGAATACAGGAAGGGACGAACACGGAACACAGACAAATCATTCGAAGCCTTCAATCTTCAGTCAGACACCGAATCATCATAGCAAATTTCGGCTGTTCAATTCTGATATTGCTCCAACTCGGCCAGCCCCAAGAAAAAAAACTAAGCTGTAAGCATTAGATTTCTTGGTAGAAGACAGGAATGTGAACGCACAAGACGGATATGTGAATACAAGAGACGAAAACGAAATTGGAAAAACAGTAATGAATAAACAAAATATATATAACGGTGGTTGTCATACGACTTTAGACCAAATGAGACAACAACAACAACATAGCTGGCGTAGAAATATTACCGTTTCGGTAGCGGGGACACATGTTGGTCGAGATATGAAGGCCAACAGAATGGTTTAAGAAGAGCAGCAGGTCGCAGGAGAGAGAGAAAGAGAGACAGAGAGAGAGGGAATCAAAGAGGGTGGAAGGCAGGGGACAGAATCAATGACCAAGAGAAAAGGAGAAAGAAGGGATTAAGGAGGATGGGAGGAAGAGGGGAGGAGGATGGGAGGAAGAGAGGGGAAGAATGTGTATATATGTATGTTTATGTATGTATGTGTGTATATATATATATATATATATATATGCATGTATTGTGTAATAATGATATAACACAAAGATGGAAGTTAACAAGCTTTAATAGTAGATCATGACGTTCGTTTCTGCATTCCAAAGGCAGGCTTTAATTTGCTGGGTTTATATAGCATTGTGTAAAATTACTCTAAACAATTACCATATTTTTGTACACTGTTTCCTTCGCAGGTGAAGTGCGATCAAGAACCGCGAGTTTTCTGAATTTACTATCTCAAAAAATGTACAATAGGTGCAGTAGTGTCTGTGTGGTAAGTAGCTTGCTTGCCAACCACATGGTTCCGAGTTCAGTTCCACTACGTGTCACCTTGGGCAAGTGTCTTTTACTACAGTCTCGGGCCGACCAAAGCCTTGTGAGTGGATTTGGTAAACGGAAACTGAAAGAAGCCCGTCGTATATATGTATATGTGTGTGTGTGTATGTGTGTATTTGTATGTCTGTATTTGACCCCCTCAACATCGCTTGACAACCGATGCTGGTGTGTTTACTTCCCCATCTCAAAATTACTGCTCTTCTGGCAAAATTTGAAACATTATTTGCCATCATCATCATCATTATTATTATTATTATTATTATTATTATTATCATCATCATTATTATTATATCATGATTATTATTGTTAAGACGTCAAGCTGGCAGAACCGTTAGCGCGCTGGGCAAAATGATTAGCAGTATTTTCATCTGTGTTTACCTTCTGCGTTCAAATTCTTCAAATTCCGCCAGGGTCGACTCTGCCGTTCATCCTTCTGGAGTCGATGAAATAAGTACCAGTTGATCACTGAGCTCGATGTAAGCGACTTACCCCCTAGCCAAAACACGCTGGCCTTGTGCCAAAATTTGCAATTATTATTCTGAGACTTATCATTCTTCTTATTATTATTATCTTAGTAATACGCAGAAAGGAGCTCCGCATTTATACCCATGCCCGGAAATACCTGGAGGTATAACATGAGGTAGCCCTAGAACAGAGCAAAAGCTCTTAAATGCGCGCAAAAAGGATTTTACCCAAAATATACTCAATAAATACATACATACATATATATATATACATATATATATATCTACATATATACATATATGAATTTATGTATATATACATATATATATATACATATATATATATACATACATATATGTATGTATATATATATATATGTGTATGTATGGCTATATATGTATATATATATATAACGAGGTTTCACACAGTTTCCATTTACCAAATTCACCAATAAACTATTGTACAGACTTGTAGCTATACGAGGAGTGTACGAAAACTTTTCAGCCTTGAAGTCTTGTACCTTCATGGGAAGTCTTGTACCATATTTTGTTTTTTCATACACCCCTCGAAGCAGATGACACTTGCAAAATGGAACTGAACCCGGAATCGCTTGGCTGCAAAGCGAGCTTCTAAACGCACAGTTTTGTGTGCGTCAACGTTAACTTTATTATAGTTAAATTTATTTCATCTGATTTACGCTTCTCATGCATAAAGTAAATATTGTTTAATTAATGACGAGCTGTCAAAAAGCGCACGGATATAAGTTTTGTCATCCACAACGGAGGTCAGCTAATTTATCTCTGCTTATATTGCAATTGAGCCTTCTTACTGTTTGTTTAAGAAACTCGGGTATCACTTCTCTAAGAAACGGTCAACAAACCATAAAACACTCTGCTAAGAGAAATCTTGATTTTTCTAAACACAATGAAATGCACATATACATTTGTGCTCGCGCGCACACTCACAAGTATGTGTGTTGGGATATGCATGTATGTACGAGTATAAAAGGTTATATGAATACATCCGTACAAGTGTGTATACATTGATATGTGAGTTGTTGTTGCAAACGAATATTTCAGCGGTAAAATGCTTCATCTATATCCATTTATCTAGATATATAAGTTCCCATGAGCAATTGCATGCAAGAATTTGTCATCATTTATATAAATATAAATAGCCACGCTAGGAACACATCAGAAAACTCAAATAAATATTTTATGGAAACCCAGTCTTCTTAATCCATACTTTTTTTTCTAAAAGATATTACAATTTCTTAAAATAAAGGTTCTGATACCAAAACTAAATTCGACATTTACCTGACCTATGCTATGTGACAAATCAAACTGGCACTATTTGTAAGCATATTTTTAGACACGCTAAAATAAAACTGTAATTATATAGAAAGAGCCTCGCTTAATTATGAAAACCATCATCCAATATAAATTATGAATTCATTAAGAGACAACTCTTACCTTCTTACTCCCGCGCGTGACTGAACTCTCAAACAACAACAAAATTCTGTATCAAACCAGAATAACTGGTTCCAATATCCCTGTCTATTAATTCGCACCCTACAAGTATATACCCTACTCCCCCTTTCCTTCCCAATTCTCTCTCCCTTGTATAGTTACCCATATTTAATTCTCATACGTCTTACTCCACCCTGCGGAAAACCATATAAAACAAAATTAAAGACGAAGAAAGTAAACCACAGCCCAAATATGGTTAGTGAGCCGAAACTTCGAAGTCACTTATTAATAAATGTTTGTGTATGTGTGTGTGTGTGTGTGTGTGTGTGTGTGTGTGTGTGTGAGTGTGCGTGTGTTGGTGTGTGTCTTTATGTTTGTGCGTACGTGTGTGTGTGTGTGTGTGTGCACGTGCTGGTCTATGCAAGTTTATGATTATGTGCACACATAATATATATATATTTATACTTAGTCTAAAAATTGACACTAGTACTTATTTTCATGTACTAGCCCTTAATTTAACAGTCACTTTGATGTACCTTTATATAACTAGGATATAAACAAACCAACAGAGGTTGTCAAGCGGTAGGAGTGGAGAGACAGAAACACAAACCCATATCATATACACACATACAATGGCCTTCCACATCGTCTCCGTCTATCAAACTTATTCTAAAGGCATTTATTGACACAAGGTACCGCTCAGTAGGACTGAACCCCAAAACATATGATTACAACTCAACCTTCTTAATCACACAACAATGCACGCCGGCGTGTAAGAGATCAGAAACTCGGCCGACCGGCTCATACACCTTTAAAGTAGTCCGGACCCCTTGGTTTGCGACAGTCACCTAGAACGTAGCTGTTCCGCCGCCGGCTCTATGCGATTTTGAGTGACGACTAACTGATTGATTACATGCCCGTCTGAGCGAGCGGGATTATCCGTTTAAAGTTTGTTTTGCTGTAAATGGAAAAAGGTGTGTTCGATGATTTGTTTTGCTTTGCTGAGCCCCAGGCCGATTATTAGGTTCCCAAAGCATGCCTTCTCAAAGGGAAGCCGGTCCGTTGCAGGGCCAGCAAATTTCAGGAGAGAGGGCAAGTCTATTACGTCAACTCCAGTATTTCACTGGAGTCTATTTAACAGACTCGCCTTTTAACGACCTCGAAGGGTGAAAGGCAATGTTAACCCCGGCAACGTTTGCACTCGGGAATTAAAAAGCCGGAAGAAACGCCACAGAGCATTTTGTCCGACATACAAACGACTCTGCTATGTCACCACCTTATTTTATATGCTTTTTATTATCATCATTAGTTAATCTATAATCGAGAAAATCTACTCTTGGTCTTTTATTTAGGCATAGTGTAACACGGGCTGTATTATCTAACGTGTCACTTGTTCCAGACAACGAGACGTTGTTTGAGGCAAATTTGAATACTATATCTAGCAGATTGAATACTATTTTACTTGTTTCAGTTATCTGACTGCGGCCATGCTGTATCACCGCCTTTATTCGAGCGAATCGACCCCAGGACTTATTCTTTGTAAGCCTAGTACTTAGTCTATCGGTTTCTTTTGCCGAACCGCTAAATTACGACGTAAACACACCAGCATCGGTTGTCAAGCGACGCTGGGGGGACAAAAACAGATATCAAACACACACATACACACACACACACACACACACATATATATATATATATATATATACCTATATACGACGGGCTTCTTTCAGTTTCCGTCTACCAAATCCACTTACAAGTCTTTGGTCGACCCGAGGCTATAATAGAAGACACTTGCCCAAGGTACCACGCAGTGGGACTGAACCCAGAACCATGTGGTTGGTAAACAAGATACTTACCACACAGCCACTCCTGCGTGCTAAGGTCAAATGTTTGATAAAAATTGTGTATGTTTATTTTGATGAGTAATATTTTTGGTCGATGATATTGTTTCACATTTTTCTATCGTCATTTACAGCTATGTCATATACCCGATTTTATTCACAGTTAGAAGAAAACGACATTGGATTCAATAGTTAAACTCTATTCAATCGTTACTGGTTAATGCATGTGTACACCGTGGATAGTTAGTTTATATGTGTGTTCATATATGCATACATACATACACATAACTACACACACATACCCATATATACAGCGCGCATGACATTACTCAAATTTCTCTCTCCCGCCTCTCTCTCTCTCTCACTCGATCCTTCTATCTCTCTCTATCGATTTTTATGTCGATATAAATATATATATATATATATATATATATATATACATATATGCATACAAACATCCATGCATACATTCATACAAACATGCATACATACGTATGTACATATATATTCATATATACAGTATGAGCGTGCATGTATGTCTGTGCATGTTTTCGTATGTATGGCTGTTTTATGGGCGCACACGTACCACACACACATATATACATTCATCCCTTCATCCCTCCATCCATCCATACATACATACATACATATATACATACAGACATACATATACTAAAGCAGATACACATGAAGTCGACCCATTGCAACTTAAACAAACCAAACAAAAATATATATATACATAACATATTTGGCGTCAGATCTAATGAAAATATTGTATTTTATAAAATAGGTGCAGAGCTGACATTTTGCTAATCAGAGGTTCCTTATAGATTATTATATTGCTGAAGACAAGCTAGAAGAGCAGTATTTTGCTGAAAGTAATTGTCTCTTAAAATTTAGTTATGAGCTCTGCTTGAACAGCGAAATTATCTGTTTGCAGATTTTAATGCACATTTTTTTCTCCTGTAATTTATTTATATGCATCGCCAAAATACGCTAAGCTAACCAAGGATATTAACTTCTAAAATTCGTAGAGCGAGATACAACAAAATGGCCGCTTGTACGAAGCGCAGATATGTAGCGTTTTAATTTTGGGTGGGGGTGTTTTAGATAAATAGAAAGGAATGATGGAGCGTCGCATTGTTTGTTTATTCGTTTGCTTCGTTGGTTGGCTGGCTGGTTGATTGGTTAGTTGGTCCCTTCCTTGGTTGGTCGGTTCCTTGGCTGGTTTTTATTGCTTTATCTCCCCATGTTATAGCGAAGTGGCTCGTTGATTTTGTTTTTCTTGTTGTTTTCTTTTTGATTTTTATTGTCATTGTTTTCAATCTTAATGTTTTATTCGCGGGTTCAAACCAGACATAACTATGTAGACCTATTATCAAAGACGTTTCAAATATGACATTCCAGTTCTATCTCAGCCACTGCATATATAACACTACGCGAGGTGATTGCTCTTTCTGGAAACGGTAGAGTGTAATTTAAGGGAGATTTGGTTACTCCTTCTAACAGCTCGAACTTCCACTTGCAAACTCAATGTCATTGCTGTCATTAGTAGTAGTAGTAGTAGTAGTAGTAGTAGTAGTAGTAGTAAATAGTAATGGTGGTGGTGATGGGTGAGTGGAAGGGATCAGCCCCAGAGCAGTCTTGATCTATGATCAAAAGGCATTCCAGCCAGACTGTTTACACACCATCTTGATGCTTCTTTATGGAAGTGATGGTCGTGGTGACTATTATTTAGCCCAAGGTCAGGTATGTTTTATCAACACTCTTCTCTTTTCACCATCCTGGCCTTTTCATAAACTATGTGACTCAGATTACGCCATACAGTGGGAACTTTCTCCAATCATACATGTCCTGACTGCTATTTCTAGCATTATGTACTATATGAAGAGGCTTTTACGTCGACTCTTTGGAACTAATGGAGTTACATATGTTGTTGTTGTTGTTGTTGTTGTTGTTGTTGTTGTTGTTGTTGTTGTTGTTGTTGTTTGTTGTTGTTGCTGCTGCTGCTGCTGCTGCTGCTGCTGCTGCTGGTACTATTGTTGTTGTTTTTGTAGTTGTTATAACTGCATAGGTGCATTTAAGCGCTCGGTAAGCAGACCAATGATCAAAGATGCTTTCTTTGTGACTATCCAGTCTGTTTCCATTACTGGTTAGGTTATCTGAAAACTGCATATTACAGCGAGCTTCTTTTTGTTAAGCGGTTCGATTATAATTTGAAAGAAATTTGGCTACTATTTCTAACATTTCGAGCAAGAACATGGAGCACTTACTTCAAATACTTGTGTTCACGTCCGTTTTTTTACAGTTTGCTCCGTGTGTCAGCCTTCATCAAAGCATTCAAAACGAGAACACTCGATGTATTTTTGAATCTGTGTATCTCGAGTTACATTAGCCGATGTATTGATAGGGTATAATTTGAGGGAGATTTTGTTACTATTTCTAGAAATGGGAATAACGGTGAGGAAGGTACCACGTTGAATTATGAAACTTCCAGTAGTTTTGCCACATCCAACAAGCCTGTGACCCAATACATGCTCTCGGACGAAGGCGTACTTTGTCTAGAACGTGAGAGTGATATATATTTTTCAAAAACATTGTGCATCCAGAATTACATTATCCGATGTCTTTTTTAAGACAGTAGATTGGGAATTGAGCGATATTTACTTGCTATTTCAACCAAATGAAGCAACCACGAAGACACTCGTTGGTTCAACTCCCACGGTGGATTTCGAAATGGCCGGTGGAACTGAAACGTTAAAGTGCTATGTAAATTCTCCACTAATGTCGTCTCTCAACAAGGCTTGTGGCCTGTCCTTATCTTAAATTGTTGCAGCTAAGGCCTATTGCAGAGACGAAATTTTGTTCCAACACTACACTGTCATGTGTTGCAATGTAAATTGCGTTAACATGCGACTTGTGATTCTCGTTGATTTTTAGATAATGCAAACCATTTAGTTGAAGATTACGAGGACAAAAAGACAATGAAAAAATCTCTAAGCGGTTGCTGCTCTGCTATAAAAAAAGAGAAAAGAAACTGGAATGATAGGTTGGATAATGTAGTCCTTCATAAACTACGTTTGATATATAATTGGGGTGATCACGCTAGAATGCTTTTTATTATCATACTGACACGTAAAAAAAAAACACAACTGCAGTGACAAGAACATTATGAATCAACGTAAGGTCATTTATCTTGTAGCTTGCCCTCCTAAAAATGATAGCCAACTATAACTCAAAATTTATTCTAGAGTCTTAAGAAAAGAAAATGAGCGTAATATTCGTAAAGTTTAGCCATTACAGGCTCTAAATGAGAAGAAACATTCCGATTGTCAATGCTAGAATGTTTCTTGATTATAAATCTGTTCAGTCGGGATTGGCCCGGGGTTAAACAACAATAGCGTATATTAACTATTTACGAATCAATGGGGAAGCATTTAACTGATCGTTCAACCAAACCAGCCAGAAATAGTAGCCAATCTCCCTTAGATTAAATGTTATACTATCTGGGAAAGGAAAAAGGAAGGAGTCTTTGGCGCACATACTCATAGGTATTAACAAAATATCAACAAAGAAAGATAGTAGTGGCACGTTAGGAATGCTTTTAGCCATACTTCTGCTCGATAAAGGCTAACTCAGAGTTAAAAAATGATAATATCTGTATTGACAATGTTCAAACTTTATTTAAAGAGTTGAGAAAACAACGACAACACGCTCGAAATATCATTAATGTTTATATGTCTACGTGATATGTCCGTATTAAAAACATAAGAAAATCGATAAGTGGATTTTTTGGTATTTCTTTTTGTCTTGCTAAAAGTATTATCCGTGGATTTCTCTTAGGGTTTAATATTCATTTCTGTTTTACTTTTTTGCAACATATATTCAAAGATGCCTTGCAGTATAATACTATGATACAATTATTTCTACACAAAGGTAAAAATAAAATTTAAAAAATTTAAACTAATATAACACAAATAGAATCAGAAAATTCCTTTTTTTTTTTTTTGTAATCAATTTTCCTCCTTTGAAAAGAATTACTGAAATTTTGACAGCAAATAAATACATTATTATTTTTTTCTTATTTTGACAACTTCACAACACCACAACCAACATACAAATTTGCACATTTACATAATGATTCGCCTATCACACTATTTCATTCAGAGTATACAGTAAACGCAATGTTCCCGCTATTGAGGTGAAAATATGAACGAAATATGTTCGAAGTTGTCTCCCATATGTGTAGAAACAATTAAAACAATGTTAGGAAATATTAATAATTGACCCATTTTTCATTTTCCTCTTTTTTACACCGCAGCATATTTTTCCTGATTAAGATTTTCATTCCCCTGGTTAAGTTTTAACATATATATATATATATATATATATTCCATGTTGGCCAGGGAACTTTTCCAAAGTTACGGAAGACCGTGATAGGTTGCATGATTGAGGTGAAAAACCCGAGATTCGACCAGATGATAACGAGGTCCGGAGAGAAATGGAATTATTATATCTCGAATATTTTTGCAGAGATGTTTACCTGATAAGGACTGACTTGGGGTTAAACAACAACGTTACTATTGACAATGTGCAAAATATATTTAAAGAGCTTAAAATACATACACGATATCTAGGAAATATCGTTAATGTTACTATGTTTACGTGATATGTATTAAATACATATATAAATCTTCCATATTTCTTATGTATATTATCCATGGATTTCTCCTTCCTTCATTTCTTTTTTTTTTTAATGTGTGTCATTTTGGTGGTTTTTCAAAGTTTTTCTTTTTCTGTGTTTTATTTTCTCAGCAACGTGTTTTCAGAAGAGGTCTTGCAATGTGACACTTTAATACAATTATTTCTTTGAAAAAAATTATTTTTATCTCTCAAATAAAATTACAGAAGTTTTGACAGTAAATAAATTCTCCATGTTTCCTTTGTTTTGTTTTATTACATGTATTATTTATTTTTTACTCTGACATTTTTGGACAATTTTACAACACTATTAAGAACAGTTTGGTTTGAACCTATCGATTCCAATCTAGAGGACGTCTTACTGCTTACTGTATATAGCAAAGAACGATCCCATGATTTGATTAAATCACAGGTTGGAGTGATGGCGACGGTAGCGGAGGAGAAGTATTGAGCTAACAGGGCAAAGTTACTTATATAATAAATGAATATATGGAATGTTGCAGATTTTATGTCCTCGGATTTAAACATGAGGGGGAATAAGTGCATATATATATAGTGCAACAATTCTTTGCTTACCACATAGTCTCTCTTCCTATCGTGTTCTTTCTGTCACACACACAGTCTCTCTTTCTCTCTCTCTCATATATATATATATATATATATGTGTATATGGTCTTTTTTTTTGTATTTCACATGGTGTTTTCTTTATTTCCTAACTTACATCTTTGTTTATGCATTTATTTACTTGTTTCTCAGTTCTTTTCCTATTTATTTGCAATACTTAACCCGAGTAAGTCTATGATACACAATCCCGCACGTACAAACAAAACAAAATGCCATTCTAATGGAAATTTCTGCGGCAACTACCAAACCCAATAACGTGTATATATATATATTGAATGTATATATATATATAGATATATATATAAAATTATCTACATGCAGATGCATTCATATATATATATATATATATATATACATAGACACATATATAAATGTACCACACACACATATTATATATATATATATATATATATATATATATTAATATATATATATATATACAAGAATATTTTCGCACATACACGCTTACACACAGAATCACAATGTATATAAACATATGAATGATTCCATCAACGTAGGAAAATAAATCTAAATAATATAATATATTGACTTTATTTTCGTTTTTGTTTTGTTTTGTTTTCTTTTATTATATTATGTGATTTGCTGTTTGTTTCATTGTTATTGTTTTGTTGGCAAACATAAATTGGTGAAAGAAAGAAAGAAACAATTTTATTTCCATTTCCTTCTTACCAAAAGGAATATGTCCAGTGCATTTGCATTTTTGCCATTTTCAGTTTCATCCACTTGTCGTTTACGGGGGCAGTGTTCATTGCTATTGCTATTATTATTATTATTATTATTATTATTATTATTATTATTATTATTATTATGGTTGTTGCAGTTTTTTTCTCTCGTTGTCGTCGTTGTTGTTGTTGTGTTGTTGTTGTATTTCCTGCTCTGATTTCTTTTGAACAGCCTTCACTGGATCCCACAAGGAATACTTCAGAACGGATCTTAGAATGTTATTACGCGAGTAAAGGAAATCCTGTATAACATACGTGCGAAAAATCGTAAACCTCGTGTAGAAATCGAGAATTCGGAGAAAATCAATACGGTGTTATTAAACTTAAGTTGCCGGCTTTCAGCCATATATTTAGCTTTCAGTCTTATATTTCATACTCTGTCATCACCAGTGCTGACGTGATATGCCCATAGATAATACACATAACTTCCAAAATGTTCCAACTCAATTAACTTTTTCTTTAATTGCTCAGCCTGGGGGAAAGATGTAATGATCATGGCTTACGCAGACCAACGGAAACAGATGGGAACGAGGCGGTTAACATTGCATTAAACTGTTGCATGTCGATACCTGAAGGAAAGCTATGGACAGGGATTTGTGTCCAAAGCGTCAGTGTTCTGGGAAGGAGAGACTAGGCATGAAGTGCGCAGCTTGATGGAATGCTAATCTGACTCACTGGAGGATAATTGAGAGGAGAGATGAACGAGTCCGTAATGATATGAGCCTAGCCAGCTCCAAAGAGCATAGTAACGATAGAAAAGTAAGCGAAATTCGGATCTTTTGCTTCTTCTATTCTATCGCTACTATAGCATTAAAGAAATAAATGAATTGAGAACAATGTCTTGTCTTTTACTTCTTTCAGTCAATGGATTACGGCCATGCTGGGGGCACTGCTGTAACGGGGTGAGTAGAACAAATGGTACTAAGCATTTACTTTTCAGTCTGCTACCTTACGGAGGATATAAACAAACCGACACCGGTTGTCAAGCGGTGAAATAAACAAACCCAAATCAAAGACATACACTCATACACATTCACACAAACACACAGACACATATA
>NW_021834487.1:285000-315000 GCF_006345805.1 Octopus sinensis
GAAAAATCAGAAGGTGCACGTCGTAGAACTGGGGAAGGTCGACTACAGAAGGGGTTACGCTTTGTAGACTTGTAGAAAGGGGGCGCACGTTGTAGGGGAGATGGTTGTAGCGGCTGAATACATTGGCGCCGGGCATGGTTATACTAAGTACAAAAACAGTCCACTATGCCGCATTTATTACAATCGAATATACCCATAACAATGGAAGTATTTTCTCCCTCTTAGATATAGAAACATATTTTAAATGCAAGGTCCCTATGAAAGATCAAGCCTCCCCCTAATGAAATTCTAATGTCTTAAGAGTCGGTGGGTAGATAGACGGACAGGCAGATAGATAGATAGATAGATAGATAGATAGATAGATAGATAGATAGATAGATAGATAGATAGATAGATAGATGGATATATAGATAGATAGATAGATGATAGATAGATAGATAGATAGATAGATAGATAGATAGATAGATAGATAGATAGATAGATAGATGGATAGATAGATAGATAGATAGAAGGTGAGGCACAGTAGAAATAGAATGTGGAATATATTTGGACTGATTGATATATAAATGCATTAAAACCATGACAAAGGTCAATTCAAGACAGAGGAAAGAGAAAGAAGGGGTGGGGGAGAAAGAATGAAAGATAGGGAAGAGGAAAGAACGAAATATTGAAAGGCTTGAAAGAAAAGAAGAAAGAAGTAAGGATTTGTAAAAAGAATTTAAAATAAACGATAAATAAAGAACTGAACGAAGATAAAAAAAAAAGAGTAACTGTAAGAGTGAAAAAAAAATAAAGAAAGGAAAGTTTAAAAGGCTTAAAAGAAGCGAAAAGAAAATTGGGAAAAAAAAAGTTATAAACAGCAACTAAGAAAACGCAGAAAAAAAAAAAAAAAAAAATCTAGAAAGAAAAAAAGAGACGGGAGGAGAGCGACAGAGAATGAAAGTAAAAGTTTAAAAATACAAGAAGGAAAAAAAAAAGAAGAATGAAAAAGAAAGTGTGGAGTAGTTAAAAGAATGAAGTTAAATATTCCCAAAGGTGATGAATTGAATTGGAAAAGTCAAGAGAAGAATGCATCTGGAAACAATATTTGAGATAAAAGTCTTACAACAACAACAACAACAGTAACAACAATTACAACAATAACAAATAACAATGGTATCAACAACACCAGCCAGAATCAACAACAGCCAACAACAACAACATAAGCAGCCACAGTATAAACAGCACCAGTAAGAGAAGAGAAAACAGTCACATCAATGAGTCTTTGTGGGCGCCTTCATGTGGTGTCTCGTGGTACTAGAAATAGCAGCTAAATCTTACTCAAATCATATAGTGCTGTCTTAAATGCGAAAAAGGAACCTCTGGTTTCATTGCAATGAAGGCACCCCCTAAACTAACAGGGGGCTTCTTTTGTGGGTCCACAACGTGTGCAATTTTCCTTCAGCTACAACGGGTACAATTTTCCTTCAGCTACTTTCAGTAATCGTGCTACCAACCTTCATCATATTATTCCTAAGTGAGTATTATAGACCAAATATGCTATTTGATACAGGTATAATGAGAATATCTATAACACCAACGAAGTATTTCCTACAGGTTTCAGTTTGAACACGCCCGTTGCCAGTTTCACCCAACCAGTAAAATCCTCAATGTTATAAAACTGCTTGTTTCAAGGTTACTTCAATAGCATTAATTGTGTTATAATATGGAGGTGCGTGGAGGCGCAATAGCCCAGTGGTTAGGGCAGCGGACTCGCGGTCAGAGGATCGCGGTTTCGATTCCCAGACCGGGCATTGCGTGTGTTTATTGAGCGAAAACACCTAAAAGCTCCACGAGGCTCCGGCAGGGGATGGTGGCGACCCCTGTTGTACTCTTTCGTCACAACTTTCTCTCAATCTCTCTTCCCGTTTCTTGAGTAACGCTGCGATGGACTGGCGTCCCGTCCAGCTGGGGAGAACACATTCGCCACAGAAACCGGGAAACCGGGCCCATGAACCTGGCTAGGCTTGAAAAGGGCGAAAAAAATATGGAGGTGCAATGGCCCAGTGGTTAGGGCAGCGGACTCTCGGTCGTAGGATCGTGGTTTATCGACCCCGAAAAGATGAAAGGCAAAGTCGATATCGGTGGAATTTGAACTCAGAACGTAACGGCAGACGAAATACCTATTTCTTTACTACCCATAAGGGGCTATACACAGAGGAGACAAACAAGGACAGACAGACGGATTAAGTCGATTAGATCGACCCCAGTGCGTAACTGGTACTTAATTTATCGACCCCGAAAGGATGAAAGACAAAGTCGACCTCGGTGGAATTTGAACTCAGAACGTAGCGACGGGCGAAATACCACGAAGCACTTCACCCGGCGTGTTACCGTTTCTGCTAGCTCGACGCCTTTTGATATTTAAATATTAAGAACTTGTGTGTTGCAGAAGCAGAAACAATTTATTTCTCGTAAATTTTATGAACATTTTATATGAATCCTCCATATGGAGCCCGGTTGAGAACCTCTACACTGGACAAACGTTAAATGATAAAAGAACGACCAATGAATGATAAATACATCTTTACTGTGGTCGTGCCTCTGTAAAGTTGGGCATAGCTAATGTTGCTTGTTTCAAGGACGCTCGGATATTTTTCACAAAGTCTTTTATACTCTCATATAATATATCACTTAATAAACAATCTCACCTGTCCTGGTACTGAAATTTCTGCACTGTAATCCCATCATTACACCTAACAAACTTGTTTTCTATTTTTAGTTCCGCTTTCTTTTCAATTAGATGACGCGCTTCATAATTTGCTTGCGTTGAGGAAATATTTTCATTGATATGGTTTGTTAATATAGTTTGTTATTTGCATAAGGTTTCTTTTTAAAGTGTTAGCTTGATTATATGTGGACCCCCTTTCAGAATATCAAGCACTTATGATTAATATAACAGCCGTGTCATGAAGTGCAATCTTTACATACAAGATACAAATTCTATCCAAAAATGATGTACTCTTTTATTATATTACAGAAGAGTCATAAGTGATGAGACCTATAAATACAATCAACGCTTGTTGCTTGGCTATATTTCACTTACCTTATTTTCAAACTGTTGTTGTTAGTCTATATCCCGCCAAAATAATTTTCTTCACACCAATCTATAGTTTTCTGAATCGATAGACATTGTTACTTTTAAATCCTTGTTCTTCAATTTACAACAATTTTTTTTTAAGCTGCATAGTGGCAAACACACGACCTAATGACGTTGTTGCTCTTAACTTAAGCAGATTTGTTATATATCTTTGGTTCGCATCAGAATATGTGTTAGGTAGCGGGTGTGGTTATGTTGATTGGTAGTGCAGTTGAAAACAAAAAAAGGAGTGAAATATAGACAAGTAACAACTAGTGAGAGTGGTTATAGGCTTTACCAGTTATGCTTCTTCCCAACTATAACAATACTGGCTTCAATACACGTTTTAAAACAAAATTCTTGCAAACCAAATATTAAATCTCATTATCTGTTCCTTTTTCGTCACACTCAACAGTATTACATTTTCTTTTATTAACACCAGCCACTACAAAAACGATTATTTTCATGCACTTTTACAAAATTGATGCAAAATTTCTACTAGCGATAGTCAAGAGAACATCATTAAATATGATTGCACATAATTTGGAATGACACAAACGGTGATCATAACTTAAATTCACGCTGTCGGTTCACATTGATTATAAGAATTAATAAGAGAAAGTACATTCCGGCTGATGATTGATGCTGCAAAATAAATATTACGACTAACTGCAATATGTTTATGCCTTACGGGATGTTCAATGCAATATATTAAATTTCTGTCTTGGTCTTAGAGTTCAAACAATTCAGTTATATTTTGATATGAATTTTAGAAAAGGTCTTCAGAAGGGCGAGTTCTAATAAGAATTCAAACGCTTCTCACTTCTAATGTAGAAAATGTCCGAGTGATAAGTGTATCTAAATTTGTTGGGTGTATAAGTGAGCGTGAAAATGTGTGTGTGTACCAGTTACGCACTCTGTGTGTGTGTGTGTGTGTGTTTGGGTGGGTGTATGTGTGTTATTTATCTTTTATCTTTCACATGCTCCAGTCATAAGACTACGACCAGGCTGAATCCGCCTGGGAGAATTTTCATCGAATGAACAGACCCCAGTCTTAACTTAATTATTTTAAGCCTGGTACTTATTATATCGGTTTCTTCTGCTGGAACGCTAGGTAGACCCACTAACACCGATTGTCAAACGGTGGTGAAGGACAACGACAGACGCAAAACACACGTATATATATATGTATGTGTATGTGTGTGTGTGTGTGTGTGTGTGTGTGTATTAATATTCGTTTCAACTAAGGCGGCGAGCTGGCAGAGACGTTAGCACGCCGCGCGAAATGCTTAGCGGTATTTCGTCTGCCGCTACGTTCTGAGTTCAAATTCCACTGAGGTCGACTTTGCCTTTCATCCTTTCGGGGTCGATAAATTAAGTACCAGTTACGCACTGGTGTCGATGTAATCGACTTAATCCCTTTGTCTGTCCTTGTTTGTCCTGTCTGTGTTTAGCCCCTTGTGGGTAGTAAAGAAATAGGTATTTCGTCGGCCGCTACGTTCTGAGTTCAAATTCCACCGATGTCGACTTTGCCTTTCATCCTTTCGGGGTCGATAAATTAAGTACCAGTTACGCACTGGGGTCGATGTAATCGACTTAATCCGTTTGTTTGTCCTTGTTTGTCCAGTCTGTGTGTAGCCCCTTGCGGGCAGTAAAGAAATAAGAAACGTGAGCACGCCAGCGAAATGCTTGGTGGTTTTTCGTCTGCCACTACGCTCTGAGTTCAAATTCCGCCGAGGTCGACTTTGCCTTTCACCCTTTCGGGGTCGATTAAATAAGTACCAGTTACGCACTGGGGTCGATATAATCGACTTAATCCGTTTGTTTGTCCTTGTTTGTCCTCTCTGTGTTTAGGCCCTTGTGGGTAGTAAAGAAATAGGTATTTCATCTGTCTTTACGTTTCGCCGAGGTCGACTTTGCCTTCCATCCTTTCGAGGTCGATAAATTAAGTACCAGTTGCATACTGGCCCTTCCCCCAAAATTTCGGTCCTTTTGCCTTGAGTAGAAAAGGATAGTCGTTTGAACTTTTTAACCCGCTTCTGGTGTTATTACACTGATTAGAAGCTGGATTTCAAGAATTAGAACTGTCCTACAATTAATTTATTACCTATTTACTCTTACGTATGTATTTTCATATCCACTGTGTATGGTATGTGTATATATATATACTTATATATAAGCGTATGTATATGAGCGTGACAGTGTGTTTTTGTACGAGCATAAGTGTACGTTCTAAATCAAGCCGTTAATAAAGAATGTTATATGGTGACAATATAAAAAACGGATCGAGTTGAACAGTCATGGAAACCTGTTTAGAATTTCGCAGTCTCTGAGGAAGCACGTGAGGGCAGTATTGACGTGGTCGTTGCTGGGTTGTAACTTAGTTTGTATAATAAAAGCGATATGCCTTCCATGGTGTAAATTGTAGAAAATGCCTTCGGACATTAAGCGCCTGTTATGTCGATGTTGATCTCAGATAACAAACAGTTACGTTTCCGTATTCAAACTGAAGAAAAATAGAACGACACAAAATACAAGGAAACGTTAAGATTTTGAAAAAGCGTTGCTTCGTTGCAACAACAATTTTGAGTCGCAATCACTACAACCGTTTAAAACGGTTAGAATCTGTTAATTTTGGTTCTTTATTTAATGTAGTATTAAGTACACATACATACATACACGCGTATATTCTTATTATGTATGATATATGACAACAATACAAAATCACACTGTGACCAGCATTGTGATTGATATCACATAGTCACATATATACATGTGTATATGTACATAATCACATATACCCATGTCTAAATGCATACATATAGATATACATATGAATTAAATATCTACTTATATATATACGTATATGCATATATATATATATATATATATATATATATATATAATATATATATATATATACAGAGAAAGGTACCTATAGCATACATATAGCATATATATATCTCTTATATGTACATATGCATGCATATGCATATATATAGCATATCTATATTTCATGCACAGACACACATAGACATGTATATGCATATATGTCTTCTACTAATGTCCCGGGGCGTAAGTAGATCGTGCGTACATGCTTGTGTGTGTATGTGCGTACGTGTGTGTGTGTGTTTTTTTGCCCCCCCCCCTCTGACTCGTCACTTGTTATGACTGTTTAAAAAGTTTTCATCTTCCTCGACACAATCAACGAGATGCAGCACTGCCAAAATTTGATCTTCGTGTTGAGGTGACCAACTCTACACACCCTATTTACAAGCGATGTTATAACCAACGAAAGTGACCGACAATGTTATAACTGTGTGTGCATGCGCGACAGAGTTGAAGTTCAATGTATGCTAAGCGGCTTCACTCTGCTTGCCATAACAACAGTCCAAATAGTTTTTGGTTAGACTACGTGTGTATATATATATATATAATTGAATAAGGGTAGAAATTGATATTAAACAATTAAAACCAGTGGCCTAGCATATTAAAAAAATCTGAAGATTAAAATATTTTTTGCATACAAGATTTAAAGGACTGACCAAGAAAAGTGGACGGTCAATATGCTAGATATAGACGTCAAAATCGCTATTTTCCACGAAGAATGTGTTCTCAAGAAAAAACTCAGAACAAAACCAAAGTGTAAAAAATATGCAAGACAAATGAAAATATACGAAATAAATACGATTACCTATGTACCGATCAGTTTCGCTTGTTAATATTCACGCATCTGAAAATCTGCAAACTCATCAGCATAGTCTATCGTATACAAACATAATTTCCAGAACTATATATATAACGTTTGACCGGAGTCCCGCATGCATGGAGTTCACCACGTCTATATCTAGCATATTGACCGTCCACTTTTAGTGGTCAGTCCTTTAAATTTTATATATATATAAATGTCGGACCTATTTTCATGCCATTTGAAGCCGGAGCTATGGAAATTTAGCGCTCGCCCACAGCATGAGAATAGATTCGACTAATTTTATTATTACCTTGAGAAATACTTAAAAATACTAAATTTCAAACATCTTTATCGTCAAATAGGTTCAGAGCAATTCCAAACCATAAAATACTGTTTAACGACAGTGGTGTAATTTTCCTTGAAACTACAAACTGGAGTTTAGATACGTACCAGTTACTACAAATAAATGGTTGTACGAAAAGCACATCAAATTGGCTTTAAATTAAGTGACGGCAGAAGAATTATCATTGAACTTTTAAAGGTAAGTTTATTGTTTCCTAGGGAATGGAAATAAGCTATTTGTACTGACCCGGAATGGGAAGACAGAAAATGTTTATCATGCAGCTTTGCAATACGTTTCAAATCGACAAATTATATCATTGTTTTGAAGAAAATTGCTCATAGCTTGAAAAATATTGTTCAAGTTTAATAAAATTTAATATATACTCAATGCATGAAGTGTCATTGTTGGGCCCAATGCCCAATGAAGAGCTCTCCATAGGAGCTAGCATAAAAGCCACCCGAGAAGGCGGCTTTTAAGTATATATATATATATATATATATTGTATTACGCCAAGAAGCGGTGCACGGTAGCAGAAGTCTCGACACGAGTCAAACAAAGTACTCAAACTCTCGTTAGAGACTCTTAAGTTGAGTCGAGACTGACTATTTTGTAATGGCATGCAGTGGTCTTAGCTGTAATGCTAACATTAATCCCTTGTGACATTTTGAAATAATCTAAGGTGGCGAGCTAGCAGAATAATTTGCACGCCAGGTACAATTCTTAATGACATTTCGTCCATATTTACGTTCTGAGTTCAAATTTCTCCAAAGTAGAATTTGCATTTCATCCTTTCGATGTTGATAACATACTTACCAGTTACGCACTAGCGTCGATGTAATCGACAAGACCCAATTCCACAAAAACTTAAAGCTTTGTGCCAATAGCAGAAAGGATATTTTGGAAATCATTTAATACGTACGTATCAAGTTTGCGTAATGTATAAAAAGAAATGCAACCATTACGTAAACCTTCCTCAGTTAAAGCATTTCAAAAATATCAAGAACTGTTTTAATTTATATATAAAGAAGTTAGTCGGCTTACTGCTCAAACCACATACACTTACACACACACACACACGCATACACACACACACAAACATACTTAAACACACATAAACAGACATGTACATAAGTATATGTATATACGTGGCGTGGTGAACAGTTCGTGGTTTGGGGTAAAAGAAAATACAGGTAGATCAGTTCATTATGATTTTATTCAACATATTCACCTCTCAGATTCACGCACTTATTGCAACGGACCTTCAGTTTTTTTAAGTCCCGTAAAATGGACAGAGGGTTAGGTCTCCAACCAAGCCTTTCACGTTACCCTTAAACCATGAACTTTTCAGCTTCCCGTCGTATATTTATATATATATATATATATATATATATATATATATATATATGTATATGTAAAAAAGACAAACTGGAACAAGAACGCAAAACATTTAGAAGACGATACAAAAAACACGGACGGGACATTCGAAACCTTCAATCTTCAGTCAAGAACCGGATCATCTTTGCAAGTCCAAAGAAGGAAAAGAAATCGCCGACAACACGTGTGTAGTTACACACACACATATATATATATATATATATATATATATTATATATGTATATTCATACACACACACACACACACACACACATACATATATATATATGTGTGTGTGTGTGTGTGTGTGTGCGTGTGTGTGTGTGTGTGTATATATGCATGTATGTAACTACACACGTGCTGTCGGCGATTTCTTTTCCTTCTCTGGACTTTTCACTTTCTCCTTTCTGAAGAAGAGCTATACTCGAAACGTCAAATTCTCTCTATTCACTGAGCCGCAAGTTGGTACATTTCTTCTTGTGCACGTCCTCTTGCTGTCCATTAATTTTACTCTGTTTTTTTAATTGACTATATGTGTGTGTATGTGTGTGTGTGTATGTATGTATGTATGCATGTGTGTATGTATGTATGTATGTATGTATGTATGTATGTATGTATGTATGTATGTATGTATGTATGCATGTATTATGTATGTATATATGGATGGATGTATGTATGTATGCATGTATATATATATATGTATGTATGTATACAGAGACAAAGTAATAGAAAACTCAAACACTCCAACCACAGTCAGTCTGTAGCTCACAATTTCTGAAGATAAATCTTAATAATGCTTTTTGCTCTGTTACTAAGAGAAGCGAATATACGTTGTTAATTTGTTAAATTAAAGCGTCGCTATATCACTGGTACATGTGTCGGCTTTCACTGCTCATCCTTCAATTAAACTACGATGTCGAAAGCGGACTGGTGCATTAAAAAGGATTTGAAGAATATGTTGTTTTGATTTAGTTTTTGAAACAACCAATAACTCTCTCTCTCACACACACACACACATACACCGCCAACACCTAATTGTATGCACACGCATACGTACATGCACGCGCACATAAACACACATACACCACACACACACACACACAAACGGGTCTTTACACGTGTAATTACGCACAATAGACAACAGATAAAAAAAACCACATAAATGATATATAAACGTATAACATCAACGTTAAACGCTTTGCCAGACAGTTTATAATAATTTTGGCAAGTTATTATATCAGAATAAGAATTGGCAACGGCAGGAGTAGATGTATACAATTCACATACGCATATGCATACGTATATTTACTCATATGTACACACATATACATATATCGTTATAATATATATATAATATATATATATATATATATATCTATATACATACATACATATATGGTGTGTATATGCGTCTTCTGTATATGTATACATTCAATAAATATATATATATATTATGTGTGTGTGTGTGTTGTGTTGTGTGTGCGTGTGTTGTGTGTGTGTGTGTGTATAAATATACATATATAAAGATATATATTTATACATATGCTTGTATACGTTTGTATATACAAATATATATGTATATACATATACATATATTTTGTATGTAAACATATGTATATATGTACATATATATATATATGTATATATGATATATGTATGTGTATATATAATTACTATACATGCATATATATTAATATAACACACACATGCTATTATATATATATATAATATATATATATAATATATATATATATATATATTTAGTTATATATATTACGTATGTAGGTATGTATATATGTGTGTAGGCATGTGTGTATGTCTGTGTATGTATGTGTGTATATATGTATGTATGTGTGTGTATGTATGTATGCATGTATGTATGTATTTGTGTGTATAAGTACATATGTATGTATGGTAGTATGAATGCATGCACATTCGTTCTATGTGTGCGTACATACCTAAAATACCCACAACACATATATTTCGGGTATTTGCTTGGGTTGAGTTAATAGCAAAATGAAGAAATGAGACAGCAGAGAAGAGAAGAGAAGAGAAGAGAAGAGTAAAGAAGGAAAAACAAACAAATGTAGCAGAAGAGACAAACGAAAAATTCCACATTTCCTCCTACGAGACTAAGATTCAAATAAGTCCCCGGTGCAAGCAGATGAGGCAGTAAAATAGACCCAAGGGGGGCGAACCGTTAGGTTGAAATGATGCAAGCACTTCTTAACTATGCTCTTCTTTACGTTTCTCGGCACGTTTCTGTCTACTGTAAATATATTTATGCATAAATTTATGCGCACACAAACACCCACACCCACAGACAGGCAGACACACACTCACACACACACACACACACACACACACACACACACACACACACACACATATACACGCATCTCTCGCTCTTCTTTCTTTCTCTCTCTTTATGTATATATATATATATATATATATATACATATGCATACACACATATATATATATACCTAAATATACACATATATATACATAAACACATTTTTATATAATATGTGTGTGTTGTGTGCGCGTGTGCGCGTGTAAGCCTGTACGTGTATATCTATATATCTTAAAATATAAGTATGTAGTGTGTTGTGTATATATATATATATTATAATATATATATATATATACATATACATACATATATATACATATATATACATACATATTATATATTATATAATACATATTTATATACATATATATACTTATGTTATATATATATATATTATATACATACAATAAATATATTATATACATATACATCATCAATATATATATTGTATGCATATAATATATATACATAATTATATACATGTATATAAATAATGTATGTGTGTATACACACAAATACACACACACATATATATATATAAG
This sequence comes from Octopus sinensis, assembly GCF_006345805.1. Classification (NCBI taxonomy): domain Eukaryota; kingdom Metazoa; phylum Mollusca; class Cephalopoda; order Octopoda; family Octopodidae; genus Octopus; species Octopus sinensis. The sequence goes on from NW_021834487.1 coordinate 296,425, forward strand.
ATTGACAGTAGACAATCGGACATAGAAACAGAGAGATAGAAGAATGTGTCTGTCTGTGTATCGTTATTTTTCTTTAATCGTTTTTACAGCCACAAACTTCCTCCAATCCCTAACGTCTGGCATGATTTGCAGGATTTTGTGTACGTCATTTTGTGCGCCACCTAACGGTTTGGCTGTCGTATGACTTTGATTAAACACATGGCAAATAAACGTCTGAAGATACGCTGCCGGAATTTAGCTTGCGTGTGGTTGGCGGTCAGAGAGCGAGAAGTGGTGGGACGGGGTGTGGAGATCAAATACTATTTATTTATTTTATTTTATCTATATATTTGTTATCCATGTGATATTTTTTATTATTTCATTGCAAGAATATTTCTTGATATTATTGCTTTTTATTAGCTTTTATTTGTTTTGCCGATTGTGTATAGTGAAAAGGAATTCTCCTCTCTATGTATTTCTCCATTTTCGCACACGCATAAATACACAGGCACACACACACACACACACACACACACACGCAAAGACACATCTACGCACATTTACGTATTCGTACACTAATCCTGTCTATATATACATGAATGTGTTTCTGTCTATGCGTGATTGTGTATAAATATATGTGAGTGTGTATTTTTATTTGTTTGTAATGTTTGTGTGGAATATATATATATATATGTATGTATATTTAAATTCACACACGCACTCATATATACACTCGTGCATACACTCATTCACGCACTCATATTTCCCCTCACATTCTTATGCATATGTGTACATATACTTCTCGGTTTCTGCGTGTGTATATATATATATGATAGATAGATGGATATATGGATAGATAGGTAGATAGATAGATAGATATACATATATACAAAATATATATATACATATATATATATGTATATGTATATATATTTACACACATATATATATATTATATACATGGATACATATATACGTATATATGTATATGTGTGTGTTTATAGGTTCATATTTCTGTATATGTTTGTTCGATTTTATGTATATATTTATGTAAAATGTAAATTTACATTCACACATTTACCTACCTACCAATCTCTGAGGTAGAGAGAGAGAAAGAGAGAGAGAGAGAGGGAGAGAGAGAGAGAGAAAGCGTCTAACATCTAAAGTAAATCTAGCAATGATAATGCCAGCAGCCATATTTTACACTCTTATAGTATCGCCTGTTATAGAAATTGAGAAGGGCAAACATTTCAAGTCACCAACTACTTCGAATCCGTCTACAATACTTAGCACAAAAGATTGGTACAAAATCTGCTGTCACCTGCAGATTCACTCCTTTCAGCTTGTTGTGTAAAAGAAAAATCACATGAACGACGTGAAGGAATGACAACGACGTAACGTATGAGAAACGACATCATTACGATCACACTTCCCCAAAAATTAGATACTAGAAATATCTATTAGGCTCTATATAGCCATTAGGTATAAGTCGTGTTCAGCTTAGATTGAGCTTTCTCACGGCACAAAAGTACTCGATCGAACGATACATCCTACCAATAGGTCTTTTCCAATGAAATTATGAACTCACCAAACTGAGAAACTATAATTCACACGCTGACATATATACATAATTTGTATGAGATACTTTGTTAAAGGGATGTTCTATGTTTCCTCCGATGTCATTGGTGTCTGTCTGCGCCTGTAGATTCTGGCAGTGTCCACAGCGAAGACAAGCAAGATGTCCTTGGTAAAGGCACGATCGTTGTTGTTCATTGGAACATCTTAAATTATTTAATCAAAGTGTGTTTGAAGCTAGTAAGCCTAATGATACTGTATGTATTTCTGAGGCTATAAATTGGTTCTGTCTACTCTTTTACTCTTTTATTTGTTTCAGTCATTTGACTGCGGCCATGCTGGAGCACTGCCTTTAGTTGATGAAATCGACCCCAGGACTTATTCTTTGTAAGCCTAGTACTTATTCTATCGGTCTGTTTTACCGAACCGCTAAGTTACGGGGACTTAAATACACCACAGCATCGGTTGTCAAGCGACGTTGGGGGAACAAACACAAACACAAACACACACAACACACACACACACACACACACACACACATATAATATATATATATATATATATATATATATATTTATATATATACACATACATATGCATATATATACATACACATATATACGACGAGTTTCTCTCAGTTTCCGTCTACCAAATCCACTCACAGGGCTTTGGTTGGCTCGATGCTTTAGTAGAAGACACTTGCTCAAGGTGCCCCGCAGTGAGATTGAACCCGGAACCATGTGGTTAGTAAGCAAGCTACTTACTTCATAATCACTCCTGTTTATTTTCACTGAATAGATGCGTTTTATTTTTCTGGATGTTGTATAAAGATTTGTTTGGAAGTGAAAGACTGGATTTTCCTTTGGGGAGTAAGTGCACCCCACACACACCCCTGAGGTTTTTCATTCTCCTGGAATTATGATTCGTTGTATGAGTGGTCTGTGAGTGCAGACCATGACAGTGAATAAATGAAGTGCGGTATTTTACATTTTATGAATTTTATTACCTCCGCCCTAGCGAAGGCGGGTGTATTGTTTGCAGTCGTGTTTACTTGTTTGCTAGTTTGTCCGTGGACAAGATATCTCAAGAACCGCTGGATGAATTCGGATTAAACTTTCAGGGATACTGACTGGCACGAACCGATTAGATTTTGGGATCGATCTGGTACCGGACATGGATTCTGGATAATTTGTCCTGTCTTTTCACTTAAGTTTTCTGAGCGATCGGGTACACTTTTAGTATCTTGTTTGTGAGAGCAGTCAAGTTTATTTCAGATATTCTCATTTTAAAAATCATCTCCGGCTAATCGTTGAGAAGACGTTGGTGTTGCCTTGGCAGATGTTTGCGCTCTCTGAGTTTATTATTGACTGAGACACGGTACTCGCGGGTGGCTATTGTAAGTCATAGTAGCCCTACTCTAATGGTTTTATATAAGTTTATATTCTTACGTTCTCTCTTCCTTCAAAACGAAGACGAAGCAGAGCGAGAAAATTTAGAATTGTGTGCGCTAAAAGATAGAGAACAGATGGGAGAGACGTATTTGAAAAAGTCACCAACTTTGGAAGAAACAGAAAGAAGTAGTGGAATGACAGAGAATGTAAGAGACCAGGACTGCAACACTGAGAGAATATATATGGAGGATTTATTGAGAGCGATGAAACTGCAAAGCGAAGAAGAAATATGGCAGTTGTGTAAGCTCAAAGAAAAAGAACAGATGGAAGAGAAGTATTTGCAGTCGGGAGAAAATTCAGATACACAACGGAGATGAACGAAACAGAAGACTCGAGAAGAGAAACACAAGAAAAGAAAGAGAACGGGAGGGAAAAGAAATGTTACAATAATAAATGTGGGGAAAAAAAACGTAGATGGTAAGTATAATTACGAGTGTAACGCAACTAATTGGGTTTTTTTTTTAAATATGAATTGAACTGCAAATGAACTGAGAATTGAACTTGTGTTATTTGTCTGTGAAATTTAAAATGTAAAAAAAAAAAGGAAAAAGTAACGACTGGAAAAAAAAGATAAAATAGAAAAAGAAAATACAAAGACTAATGTGAACAATTAATGATAAATTCTACGATATTGATAAGAAGACCATCACGGTTTCGCCTCACAGTGAGAACCGATGGTATTGAGAATTAATGTGAAAAATTTCACAATTCGTCTCTCTGCGAGAGTGAATCGAACAGCTTCATTCTCATTAATTATTAATCACTCCATCAATCATACATCATTTGTTTTATGTTCCCGTTTTGCCTTGTTTTCTCCCCTCTATGTAATCAGGCCATTATGCCTATAATAAAGAGAAAAGGACACGATAACCTGAACTGATGATTGACAATACCCAGAAACATGCATGTATTCAGGTTGCTGTTCCTAGCTGGTGGGCGTGCTTGCCTCCCCTTTGCGAATATAAGGACACAGAAAATGTGTCAAAGCCGACAGGAAGCGTCGATGCTTCCTAGGGCTATATAGCGGTGGTGTAATTCCCTCTACGGGACTGTCACGTTATGTTGACTTTATACAACCACTTTATCGCTCCACCACCGCTCATGTCTCGTTGAGACATTTAGAAATTCATTATTTCTAATATATATATTTCTAATATTATATATATATATATATATATATATATATATATATATATATATATATATATATATATATTCTTTTATTCTTTTACCTGTTTAGACAGTTGACACTGGAGCACCGCCTTTAGTCAAACAAATCAACTCCAAAACTTATTTTTGCAAGCCTAGTACTTATTCTATTGGTCTCCTTTGCCGAAACGCTAAGTTACGGTAAGGTAAACACAGTAACATCGGTTGTCAAGCGATGGTGGGGGACAAACACCGACACACGAATACATACATATATATATAATATATATATAAGTTAAATTTTCTATCAAGGATCAGTACATTATATATCACTGAGATCACCATGACTGATCAGGCTATCAGATGTTGCTACATGTCGCTGGTCACAATGCGCTTTGCATTGTTTTAGCATTGAAATGATGCCATCCCACTGGCTAAGTGACCAGGCCAACAGAAGAAAGAGTGAGAGAAAGCTGTGGCGAAAGTGTACAGCAGGGTTCACCACCAACCCCTGCCGAAGCCTCGAGGAGCTTTAGGTGTTTTCGCTCAATAAACTCTCACAACGACCGGTCAGGGAATCGCAACCGCGAGTCCGCTGCCCTAACCACTGGGCCACTGCGCCTCCACACACACATATATCGAAATTGCGAGGTTATCCGGTTCTTGATTGAAGATAAAAGGCTTCGAGTGACCCGTCCGTGTTTTTTTGTATCGTCTATCTGGATGTTTTTTTGTCCCCTTTTGTATCACTTAGTTGTTCGGATGTTTTGGGTTCTTGTCCTATTTTGCATTTTATTTTATATATATATACATATATATATAATATATATATATGCATCCACACATATATATATATGTATATATATATGTTATATATATGTATATATATATATATATATATATATATATATATATAAAATATTATTAGAGACAAAACCACTATTTTGCAAACAAACAAGGAAAGACTTAAACAATACATAAAATTTTAATAAATAGTCCAAAAAAACCGCCACTACAATTGTTCTTCTTGTCTGATCGACAATCTCAGGTGGACTTCCAATAAGTCAGTTTCAAATTAAATTTGAAACTGACTATTGGAAGTCCACCTGAAGATTGTCGATCAGACAAGAAACAATTGTAGTGCGGTTTTTTTGACTATTTATTAAAATTTTATGTATTGATTAAGTCTTTCCTTGTTTGTTTTGCAAAATAGTGGTTTTGTCTCTATAATATTTTATATTTTACTATAAAATTGATTTAATCCTAAATCTGATTTTTTCCCTGTAATTTGGATTTATTCCCTAATATTTAATTATATATATATATATATATATATATATATATGTATGTATGTATATGTATATATGTATGTATGTATATATATATATACGTATGTATATGTACAACGCTGAATATTCGTTAATAAAGGAATCATGAGCCAGTTTAACTTAACATACTGGCGGAGGGGGGTTCCTTTAAGTCCCTGTCTTTATAACCGTCACGATGCAGTACCGTGTCGAAAGGAACTATTTTTATTTTGAAACTGACACCTATTTTTTGAAGTGAGCGATATTTTTTTTCTTTCCGATCCCACAAGCGTTATCTTATTACAAAAGCTACATATAATGGTATCTGTCAACTTTGGTAAAAACTAGTGAAACAGAAGAATCCGAGAAATCGTGGGATGATCTGGTCTGCATTGGCAGAAACGATCTTCTTTCAATTTTTTTTTTTTTGTGTTTTATGAGATAATATGATTTGCTTTCTAAAACGGCGAAAGAATTTTCACTTATTTGAAACCAAACCATCAGCCCTTCAACGATAAAAAAAAATATCAAAATAAATTTTTTTAATTGTTTCATTTATTATTCTAATTTTTTATTTTATTTTCTCTTATACTTGATTTTTTGTATTACGTTGTATTTTTTGTTTCTTTTTGCTCCTTAAAATAACTCACCATCTTAAGAGTAATACCAGTACAACAGTATAATTTGATATCAATGCTCCTGTAGACTAACTACCCAGAGGTCTTTTCTTCAACTCTTCACGTTATTTGATGTCAAGGACTTTTCACACAAATATCTTTAATGTTATTTGATATCAAGTCTTCTAAAATAACAATCGATTAAATCTCCACTATATTGCATGGAAGGGTAATTTCTTCCATGTTTAAAAATAAAAAAGAATGCAATCTCAAAACATAGAAGCGTTAGAGTGTTCTAACGAAACAAAATCTCGCATTATTTCTTCTGGTTTATTGTATTCAGCGTTCATATCCTGCTGAGGTCATTTTGGATTTTATCCTTTCGGGGTCGAACAAATAGCGTACCAGTGCTAAGAATGATGTAATGAACTAAACGCTTCCCTTAAAATCACTAGTCATCCATTTAGATTTTTAAAAATCTATTTTCATATCTAGATTTATCATGTCTTGTCGTCATTAATATATATTTGCTTAAGGCGGTGGGCTGGTTGGATAAGGTAAGTACGCGGTTGATCACTCCCGTAGATGTCATCGGCTTACCCCTCCCACCGAAATTTCTGGCCCTGTGCCAAATTTTGCAGCAATTATTATATATTTTTGTAAGGCGGTGAGATGTTAAAATCCTCAGCACACACAGCAAAATCCTTAATAGCTTTTTGTCTCGCTTTAAGTTGTGGTTTCAGATTCTTCCGAGGTAGACATTGTCTTTCATCTTTTCGGGATAGATAGAATAAGTACCAGTTGAATTCTCGGGTCGATGTAATTGGCTTATCACCTCCTCCAAACTTGCTGGCCTTGTGCCAAAATTTGAAGCTGGATAATATGCTTAGCACAATTCACACTTGCTTTATGTTCTGAGTTCAAATTTTACTTCGGTCATCTTTCCCTTTCATTCTTTTGGGTCGATAAGTAACAGTTGAGCACCGGAGTCGATGTAATCAACTAGCCTCATCCTCTAAAATTTCAGCCATTGTGCCTATAATAGAAGGGATAATAATGTATGTGTGTTTGTACCTATATCATTATTTACATAATACTACCTTCGAAACACGCGATGAGACGAAACAGGGGCAGCTGAAGAAGGGGAATGTTCCTTGTGTTGTTTGTCTTGTACTCTGTTTTTTCGTTGTTAAAAAAAAGTCCGTTTCCTTGTTTGGTTTTATGTTTTCGTTTCTCGTTGTGTTCTACGTTTATTTGTGGTGTCATGTACTCATATATACATGTATATATACATATAGATGTAGGTATGTACATATATGTATGTATGCATATGTTTTATTTATTAAATTGTTATTATATATATATATATATATATATAATATAAATAAACATATATATGCATGTTGTGCATATATATATATATATATATATATATAATATATATAAACATATATATATATATATATGCATGTTTGTGCATACATATATATATATATATATATATATATATATACATATATATATATATACACATATATACATACATATGTTCGTGAGCCTTTCTCTTTGTGTGAACGCTTGTGTATGTGTAAATATGTATTTATGTATATGGAATGGATTCGAGACTTCTCGTTGGTGCACAATGAAAAGAGATAAAAAATATTAAAAACAATCAAAGAACAAGTGGTAAACAAAATTCTAATCGAATCTGGTCATTACAAGCGTGACTCTGAGTACAAAAAAAAATTACATTAGCTTCACCTGTATTACTCGCCAAGAGTGCTTCGTTATCCGATCTAGAGAAAGATATGAGGAGTAAGCACCAGTTCCTTACTTAAAGATACTTTGTATGTGTTTTGTAACCTACATATTTAAACCAATTTCCAACTTATCTGCAATCACTACGTCTCATTATGTTTGTCAATAGGCGTCATCTTCCAATTTACTCATGAACAATGTATATATACATATATATATATGCTTGTATGCGTGCGTTTGAGTATGTGCGGGGTCACGTATATACCAGTGCAATTAGTTCACCCTTTCCTATAAGTACAGACAAAAAATATACAATAAATAAATGCATATGTAAATTTATATATATATATATAGATAGATAGATAGATGGATAGACACAAACATAAATATATTCATATATATATATGTGTGTGTGGTGGAAGCACTCTGTCTGTTACGACGATGAGGTTTCCGGTTGATCCGATCAACGGAACAGCCTGCTCGTGAAATTAACGTGTAAGTGGCTGAGCACTCCACAGACACGTGTACCCTTAACGTAGTTCTCGGGGATATTCAGCGTGACACAGAGAGTGACAAGGCCGGCCCTTTGAAATACAGGTACAACAGAAACAGGAAGTAAGAGTGAGAGAAAGTTGTGGTGAAAGAGTACAGCAGAAATCACCACCATCCCTGCCGGAGCCTCGTGGAGCTTTAGGTGTTTTCGCTCAATAAACACTCACAACGCCTGGTCTGGGAATCGAAACCGCGATCCTACGACCACTGGGCCATTGCGCCTCCAATATATATATATATTGGAATATGTGTAATATCTTTGGTACAGTTGGGTATATTTGAAAGCAAAGAATGACTTCGCTGGTAGTTTTGATCATTTTAATTTTCTTTTTAATAATATAAGTTATAGTTCATAAATCTAGTATATATATATTTGTATGTATGTTATATATACAAACATTTCTGTACTAATCCCTCCACCGTAGTGGGGTGTGTATATGTAATAGTTTGATTCGACTCCATGTGACGTAAAACTTTGCAGGCCTTTAGCAGGCCTCAGATTACAGATATCTGCAAATATACGTACATATATGTGTGTGTGTGTTACGATACATGTGTCAATAGATGCGTATGTGTGTGTGTATATCGAATTGTGGGTCACCGTTTTGCCTCCACTTATTTTCAGTGACAGCTGAAGGTAAATGCTTGCTTATGAAAAGTCACTGAAATTCTATATATCGTTGGAAGTAAAATACGACTGGTATGCAGCTACTGACGTCTGCAAATGAGATAGCGTACGTCGACATCACGTGTCCTGTCAGTTGTGCTGCCTGTAGGAGGGGTTTCTCGTCTGTCAATGGTATAAGTGAGTGATTTTATGCACCATGTGACCACATGAGAGGACATCTAGGCAAATAACGCAGTATTCGATGTTGTAACCTGACGTCTAGGTTACATTGGTTATAAAGATTGCTTTATCTCTCTCCACTTCTGTCTCACTCACTCCCTCTCCCCCTCTCTCTCTATATATGTGTATATATATATATGTATATATATGTATATGTATAGATATATGTATATGTATATACATATATAATCTATATATATATGTGTGTATAAATATATAAGTATTTATATAGATATAATTCTACATTTGTGTGTGTGTGTGTGTGTGTGTGTGTTAAATAAAATGAGACAAAAAAGCCAAGACTGTGTAGAATTTTCAGGACATTTATAAAGAGAAAGTTAGTCTTACAGCTGTTTTCTGGGATATCCTTTCATTTGAGACGATGTGAGATGATTAAATAGAGGGAAATAGTAAAGTTCAATATGAGGAGTTATTTTGGAAAAGGAAGGAAATAAGAAGTATCCAGAGAAACAAAGGAATAAAAGTAAAAATAAAAATATATGTAGGATGTTATAGTTGCAGGTCCATTATCCAAAGAAACCGGTGTGTAGAAGAGGTAGAAATGTCTTTTGTTCATGGTATGTAAATTCCGATAGGATTTCATAATTTTCATTACAAATGGAAAGCGTGGAAACGTAGATACCCTGTGCTATTCATTCAAAGGGGCATTGTGCCGTAATTGAAATTTTGAGAATATAGTGGTAGTTTTAAGTAGAAAGAGAGGAGAGAAAAGATGTGTATATTAAAATGAGGAGAATGGTCAAAAGGAATAGGTGAGGAAATAAGAAAGACAGAAAAAGGAGGAGAAAATGAAAAATTACAAAACGAAAAGGAGTACGTATATATATATATATAAATATATACACATATATACACATATATATATATACCTATATATATACACATATATATATACATATATATATATATATACATATATATATATATATATATTATATATATATATATATATATATATATATATTGGCAAATGTGTAATATCCTTGTTACCTTGGGTATATTTGAAAAAAAGAATGACTTCGCTGGTAGTTCCGTTCAGGTTAATTTTCTTTTTAATAATATAAGTTATAGTTCATAAATCTCGTATATATATATATATATATATATATATATATATATATATATATATATATGCATGTGTGTGTGTGTGTGTATGTATGTATGTATGTATGTATGTACGTACGCATGCATGTATGTATGTAAGTATGTATGTATGCGTATATGTATATGATAATTTCAGATGTGTGCATGTGTTGGCTTATGTCTCAGTATGAGCTTAAGGAGGCTCTTCTGCTGAAGGAAGCCGTACTTCCACAGTAATGTGTGTTTCAATAGACGAATAATCTTGTTGTGCCTGTCACATCACCGGAAATGTTTGACCGTAATCGTCGTTGTAACTCCACGATTGACTTCATCCATCATGAGTAAAATCATCGACAAGGAAGAACGGAAGCCATCATAATATTTTAGTTTACCATGTTATAATTTCGTTTTTTTATTTGCACGTGCAGCATATGACATATTAAAATGGTTGCAGTTCTCGCACTTATATGAAAATAACTTGATAAAATGCAAAATTTCGTAAAGAAATTAATGTTTAACCATTTTCTTATAAAATGTTTTCCTAAAATTTGAACTTCCCAATTTCATTAGTTTCTAAGATACCGTAGCGTACAAGTAATAAAATTGAGAATGCTTGCAAAATTTCTAAACAAAAAAAATAGAGCGCACCACTTTGCTATAATTGTAACCGTCACTCCCAGCGGGTAAATTTTTCGCCTTTAGCATTTCTGTAAGGGTAAACAACATTTTAGCATTTTATTAGATTCTTCAGGCCATCATCAAAAGCACTAACATTATGGAGTGAAAAAATAAGGGTACGTTTAAGAATAGTTTTCTTTCTGTATGTAATTTTGAAATTCTACAATGATTGAATGCAAACGTAAAAAAACATGAAGTATATAACTAATAATGGGGATATAAATAAATGTAGAAATATGGGATATATAATTCATGTTGTATTCTTGATTCTCCTCTATAATCAAAAGCATTTCAAACGTAACAAACCCATCATTTTAATAAGGATGTATGACTACATTATATATACACCGGTTTTTAAACTGAAAAATAAAAGAACCCACGAGCAAAATTCATTGTAAAAGTTTTACCTTATCCCTGAAAGGCCAAATTTTATAGTTCTTTCTGCGCAATAGTTTTGGAGAAGTTGTAAAGTTTGAAAACTATCTTCTGTTTACTAGAGAAGGCACTTACCTTATAACCTCATAAAGCTGTCTATCACTGGTGTGTTGTGTCTTTTCTTGAAGTCAAGCAATAAAGCCTGATTTGAAATAGAATTGGCTTCTATTTCTAGTAGGTTATGCGATCAGGTAGAGACCTCCTCGCAATAGTTATTGTTTTCCTATTGAACGTCACATATGTATCTATTTGAAAACTGGAAGTTTAGGAGATGGCTAGGCGGCCAGTTGATGTGATTACGGGTTCGATCTCACTCCCACCACGAGCAAGAGTCTTCTCCGGTTGACGAACCAATACATTTTGATAGAAATTAAGTAGCTGGAAACTGAGAAACCAATCGCATAACTCATAAATCATAAGTCATATACACACACAACACAAATACATATGCGCACACACACATGCATACGTACATATGCATACGCACATACGTATACAAGCACACGCATTTAGGTTCCCGTGTATTTGTTCCTAATAACAATACTTACAGATACAAACTGAAGCACTGACTACTTTTAAAAGTAGATTGTTAAATTCTTTATTCAGGTTGTCGTCATTACATGAAAACATGATTAAATCTGTGAACTATAGAGACTTAGATAAATTCCAGAGTGTGTGTTTTTAGTAAACACGCATTTAGCATTCCTCTGGGAAGTAAAGAGAGTGATAAATTTATACATTTTTTTTTTATCTGTGCAATCACAAAAGAAAATTGGATTTACTAACGTCTCATCAAAATTTGGTTACTTATTCCTGTCCACAGAGATACTAGTCGCTTATAACTATGTACGTAACATACAAACTCGAAGAAAATTAAATCGAGCTGCTTATTTGTTAACAATGGTTGTGGTTGGCAACATGTAGTCTATTGTCTTTTCCCTGAACAGTTTAACTTATCGTTAACTGATGTTGGAGTAGATTTCTTATAATCTTCCTCAAGATAGACATTTTGGAATGTGCTTCAATGAAAACAGGTGATAAAATTCTCATATTTGAATGTTGTTTCACTATTATTTAATAAATTTGTATTTTCTCCAGGACCGAGACATTGCACAGTAGCTTCTCGTAATTCAATTGACTATACAGATGAGTCGTTGAGACTATTGAACGACCACGTTGTACTTGCTTGGTGAGAGAATGTCTCACATAGACATAAATATTTTACTTAACAGATTTCCATCCATCAGCTGTCGACTGGATATAAAACAGTGATTTCGACACCTTCCGACACCATCGTGATTGGCTAGAAATATTGAGATTTCTTTGGCCTACATTTTAGAATGCAGATTCTCATAACCTTGCAATCAACCTGAACAGCTGTAAACATTCAGCCCTTCTCTGACTCCGTTACCACTTCCTGAAATCTGTCTCAAAATGTTGTTTTTCCTTTCTAGATAACGATTTTTAAAAGCCCTTCTTTGCTAAGCAGATTGATTCATATCTAGAAATATACAGTGCAAGGTATTGTTAGCTCTGAGACCATCTACTCTTTTAAAGCTAAAAGGGTGCGACTGAAGGTGTAGAAAAATAACATATTTCTGATTACCGTGGTATTCTTCTTGAAATTCTGTCAATCACCCTCGTAAATGTTTAGCACCCTATGGCCATTTTTTGTGTGATAGGTCCTCGTTATGTGTAAGTGTGTATGTGTGCGTGCGTGCGTGTGTATATGTATGTATATGTATATATGTATGTATATGTATGTATGTATATGTATGTATGTATGTATGTATGTATGTATGTATGTATAAATGCATCAGAGGCGACGCCAGATCATCAGCGTCACTCGGTCTTATCACAGATTTCACGTAAGACACTTGCCTGCTCGAAGAATTTAACGTTTACTCGCAATATTTCTAGCCCCAAATGGCTTATTTTTTTTACATCTAGCACTAGGTATTTCTTCATTCCTAGGTTAAGGGTAAAAATATAGCAACCCTGCAAAACACAACTGATCTTTTCACAGAGAGGCACAGAATAACAGCAACGAAATAACAACAGCGGGGTGCACAACAAACGGCAGCGTTCTGACTATCGCTTGTACTCTTGACAAGAGATGCCAGTTTGTCTTTTTTTACCTATCAGGCTCGTTCGTATCAGCCGAGTTGCTGGATAAATTTTCGCTCCTTTCAGCATATTGTAGAACGGAAACTTTTCATAATTTGGGATTTAAATCCTAATCTCTATAGAAATTTATTCTTTACTCTTTCTTTACTCTTTTACTTGTTTCAGTCATTTGACTGCGGCCATGCTGGAGCACCACCTTTAGTCGAGCAAATCGACCCCGGGACTTATTCTTTGTAAGCCCAGTACTTATTCTATCGGTCTCTTTTTTACCGAACCGCTAAGTAACGGGGACGTAAACACACCAGCATCGGTTGTCAAGCAATGCTAGGGGGACAAACACAGACACACAAACACACACACATATATATATATATATACATATATACGACGGGCTTCTTTCAGTTTCCGTCTACCAAATCCACTCACAATGCATTGGTCGACCCGGGGCTATAGCAGAAGACACTCGCCCAAGATGCCACGCAGTGGGACTGAACCTGGAACCATGTGGTTGGTTAGCAAGCTACTTACCACACAGCCACTCCTGCGCCTATTGTTTCAAGAAAACATAGAATTTGAATTACTTTTAATTTTTACAATTATAGATAACAACACGGGCTGTAACTTCTGAGCATGTGTCAGGCACGTGTAAACGATGTCGCGAGAACGTCTGCTACGAATGATAGTTTTTGACACAGGGACTGCTAAGACGATCACCAGACGCTGAACGAAAATAAATGAACTGCGACCAGGCTGAATAAAAGTTACTGGCTGAAATTACTTACTTGAAGTCAGTGTTAGCAGAAATTAAATCAGCTTGCAAATGCAGGTTCATTTACAAAATTTATACTCGTGCCAAGCCGGAACGGCCTGGGTGCCGGAGTTACCACTAATATGTATATTTATACGTATTTATGTATCTGCATATGTATGTGTGTTTGTGTGTATATATAATCACACACTTACACATGGGCGTTATACTTCTAGCCGTGTGTGTGTGGCGGGGTAGGTGTCTATGTGTGTGTGTATACTCTTTTACTCTTTTACCCTTTTACTTGTTTCAGTCATTTGACTGCGTCCAGCTGGAGCACCGCCTTTAGTCGAGCAAATCGACCTCAGACCTTATTCTTTGTAAGACTAGTACTTATTCTATCGGTCTCGTTTGCTGAACCGCTAGGTTACGGGGACGTAAACACACCAACATCGGTTGTCCAGCGATGTTCGGTAGACAAACACAGACACACAAACACACACATATATATACCTATACAAATATACGACGAGCTTCTTTCAGTTTCCGTCTACCAAATCCACTCACAAGGCTTTGGTCGGCCCGAGGCAATAGTAGAAGACACTTGCCCAAGGTGCCACGCAGTGGGACTGAACCCGGAACCATGTTGGTAAGCAAGCTACTTACCACAGAGCCACTCCTACATAATGCATTAAAATGAAGACAGCTTATAAAGACGACTTTAGTAAAGAATTTTATATTTAATGTTACAAAGTTAGATATATCTATAGAATTCATTACACAGCAAATATTTTCGTTACAATATACAAAATATTCTTTGACGTATCTGACCCATTGAGTTTTCTCTTACAAGAGAATCGTCTGCAGGAAATGGATTCGTAAGCATGCATTGAGATACATTGGTAAATATATAATACATATTTAGCGATTGTGTAGTTTCATACGATTGGACTCAAAATATTGTTGCTCTTACATCTCCTAAGGAAATATAAGGGCAACAAACTGTTATTAATCAATAGCAGCGCTTATGATATACCATAATAGAAATTCTAAACAAATTATTATTTTTACAAGCATTTACAAATCTACTCTGTCCAATGTAATATCCTAGTTTGACATGAATCTTTGTTTCTAAGCACTTTTCCTGACCTCGTGCCAATAAAAAATTTTAAAACGGTCTTCGTATGACGTCACCTTCAAAGAAACCGATGTGGCAATGTAAACAAAGCAAGGCGATCGTAATAAGTAAACATTTTCGGTCAAAAATATTTACTCACTTCCAATCTGGCAATGTCAGTTGAATTACATATCTGACAGAACGCAGAGAAACTAGCTTGTCTAGTTAACCGCTGGCTAACAAACAGCAAACACAGCCAGCCAGCAAGTTAGATAATCACACTGTCAGCAAAATACTGTCAGTTGAATTATAATACAGCCTGAGTTAAAAATTATGAGTTTCCATCACTGAGAGCTTTATATATTCTTTACATGCATACATTCATGTGTGTCTGTGTGTCTGTGTGTGTACGTATGTATGTATTTGTAAATTGAAAGGGTTTCCTCCAAGCGTTTACTTTATTATCATGTCTATATTTATAATACATATATATATATATATATATATATATATATATATATATATATATATAATATATATATATATAATATATATATATATATATATATATATTATATATATATATATATATTATATATATATATAAATATGTGTGTGTGTGTATGTATGTATGCATGTATACATATATCTATATGTATCGTTATTTAGAATACCGACCATATCAAGTTGCTAGCATGTGTATACACACACACACATACACACACACACACACACACACATATATATATATATATATATATTATGTATGTATGTACGTATGTATGTGTATGCATATGTATGCATTTATTCATAGTGTAAAATGTTTAATAATAATAATAATAATAATAATAATAATAACAACACCTATTATAAACAGCATAAACCTAGCCGTCACTGAACTGATAGCCACTGAATCAAAAAAAAGTGATATCACTGAGCTAAATAACCTAATATACGCAGCAGCCACTGCAGCCACAAAAGAAGCTGGATACTCACCCAAACCCGCCCAAACAGGAGTACCACCACCCAAACAAACCCTGTGGATAAATAACATCCAAAGCAAAATAAAAAAAAATTAGAAAAGACCTGTCGATTCTTAATGAAATCAGCAAACAATCAACGCTACTGAGCAACAAAAAGAGAACGAAAATACTCCGCAAATATAACATCACAGAGAAAGATTTGCCTGAAATAAAAGAAAAGCTGAAGCAAGATATCCTTGCCAAAGCACAAAGGATCCGCCGGTACAAGAAACGCCAACGCTTCTTTGAAGAAAACAAAAAGTTCAACTCCAACCCCAAAAAGTTCTACCAAGAACTGAGGAAAAATAAAATAGAAGTCACTGCAGCACCAACGGCAGAAGAATTGGAAGAATTCTGGAGAGAAATATGGTCGGCGAACGAACAGCCAAAAAAAAGGAGTATCAAAACAACAAACTCGGCATCTGAACAACTTTGGACCCCCATAACAACTGAAGAGGTCACCCAGGCACTGCAAAGACTAAGCAACTGGAAGGCACCTGGGCATGACAAGATCCCCAACTTCTGGTTGAAATATCTAACAGGAATGCACAAAAAACTGGCTGAAAACTTTAACAACGTACTAGCAGAGCCAGAGACAATGCCTGAATGGCTCACGAAGGGGAAAACCATCTTAATTCCCAAATCAAATGAAACAGAAAAACCAGAAAACTACAGACCAATAACCTGCCTCCCTACTATGTTCAAGGCATTTACTGCAGTGATATCACAAAGGCTGAACAAGCACCTGGACGAAAACAAACTGTTCCCAGAAGAGCAGAAAGGATGCCGCAAAGGCTCATATGGCTGTAAAGATCAACTAATGATTAATAAAGCCATAACTGAAGACAGCCACAGAAAGAAGAAAGGCCTCAGTATGGCCTGGATTGACTACAAAAAGGCGTTTGATAGCATCCCCCACACATGGATCCTCGAAACACTAGCCATTAACAAAGTAGCACCAACAATCATAAAATTCATAGAGCACTCTATGAATAAATGGCAAACAGTCCTACACCTCCAAACAAAAGAGGGACTCATGAAAACCAAAGACATCCCCATTAGAAGAGGAATATTCCAGGGAGACACGCTCTCTCCACTCCTTTTCTGCTTGGGACTGTCACCTCTATCTGATATGCTAAATAGAACTGGATGCGGATATAAATGTTACGGCAAAACGATCAGCCACCTTTTATATATGGATGACCTAAAACTATACGCTGCAAATGACAAACAGCTGGAAACACTATTAAAGACAGTTCATGGATTTACCAAAGAAATAGATATGAAATTTGGATTAGAAAAATGCGCCAAAGTAACCATGAAAAGAGGAAAACTAGTTAAGAGTAACAACATCACACTAGATAAAACCAATGAAATAAAAGAATTAAACCAAAGCCAAACTTACAAATACTTAGGAATCCATGATCTAGATAAGACACAACACACACAAATGAAAGAGAAAATAAAAAAGAATATTATAGACGAGTTAGATCAATACTAAACACAGAGCTCAATGCTAAAAACAAGATAATAGGTATCAACACTTTAGCTGTCCCAGTTATAAGTTACAGCTACAATATCCTTAACTGGACACGAAATGAACTGACCAAAATAGATAGGAAAACAAGAAAAATAATGACAGGATCTAGGATGCATCACCCAAAATCTGACATAGAAAGACTATATATACAACGTATAGAAGGTGGTAGAGGCCTTATACAGCTGGAAAACTACTATAAAATAACCACCATAGGACTGCAAAAATATCTACTTCAGAAGGAAGGAAAACTGATCCAGATAGCAGCAAAACACGAGCAAAACACGAGCAAAACAAAAAAACTGTTCTCAGTATTTAAGGAAGCTGACAAATACAAACAAGAAATCATACCACCTAATAAACATGAAGAAGAAGAAGAAGATGGAGAAACAACAAAAGCTATAAAACAAATGAAATCCAAACTAAAAATAGAACAGCAACGAACCATGATAAAACGATGGCAAGAAAAGCCCCTTCATGGTAAATACTGGACTAAACTAAACGCAAAAGAAATAGACAAAGAAAAATCCCAGCAATGGTTGAGAAGCTCAGGACTCAAAGCAGAAACAGAGG
>NW_021834487.1:320000-332500 GCF_006345805.1 Octopus sinensis
TAAGTGGAAGTGCAGACGTTCTGATCTTATCACGCGAAAACTGGGACAAGAGACAACTATGAGGTAATAAGTTATAATAATGTGTGAGTTTTTCAAGTCTGCACTAAAATGAGGTTAGGATAGAACCATACCACCCAAACGGATTTTCAGCGATCCACATTGACCTGAATTTATTTGTCCAGATGCCGAGCTACAAGCCCACCGATGACATCGGCTTAAGATTTGATTATGCCAGCAGTGATTTGGCCGAATGTTTAGCACGCCAGGCAAAATTCTTGGTGGCATTTCGTCTGCTTCATTCCAAATACCGTTGCGGTCGACCTTGCCTCATCCTTTCGATAAAATAAATACCAGTTAAGAACTGGGGTTTCTGCCATCGACTTAACCATCTCCCGAACTTGCAGGTCATGTACTAAAATTTGAACTCAATATTAGAAAGGTACCAACGTGTTCGACTTGCATGTTGTTGACACCAGTAATATAACGTCATTCACGTAAGCTGAAACGGGGGTTTCTGCATCTCAGTTCAAGCGGAATGCCCCTCACTACTTCAAATTTCTGCCAAAAGACAAACTTTTCACCGAGCGACAATAGGATTGAAAACGGTTCTGCGAAGTGAATTTCACTTCTGACAAAACTTGTTTCCAAAAGTGGATGGAAAATGTCCTTATATTTAATAAAAATAAAAATAAACGGAATTAAAATAAACAGAATGTGGACATGAAATTACTAATGATAATTGGTGCACTAGTTATGCTGACGTGGCACAATTGTTAGCACGTTCCCTCCCCTCGAAATTGTTGTCATCGAACCATGCAACGGACAGGCATCCCATTCAGAGGAAACGTCATCGTTTCGCTCACTTATACGCCATTAAAACTGAGTAACGAGTCTTGCGAGTCCCAGAGCTCAAGAAAAATGATTTTAAGAAAAGGTCTGTCAAAAAATATGAACAGAAACCTCTGAACTCGATCAGAGCTCAAAACTTTCCACAGTTCAACACAAAACTGTTAGGCACAATCGGTTTCCTACGCAAGACACAATCATTTCAAAGATGCAACTCAAATATTACTTTTTCTATACGTAACGCAAACCTTATGCAATAAACACCTATTCAAATATTACAACGTATTTGACATACTCTACAATATGAACAAAACATAGCTGATACACCAGAATATGCTACCAATATCAAAGAGAAAACACATTCTGCAGAGCTGAATTCTGTTCACGTAACAGAAACCATACACTCTACACATACATTGTCTGATATTAAAACACATTTTACGCTGCACATAAGTCACATTGAAAATTCATCAGCAACAAGCCAAGTCACATTACGAATCAAAGCTGATGTAGTTTATAAACACACCTCTGTATTCATGGAAGGTAATGCCGTTCATACCCCAAGAACACAGAGGTGCAACTGCTGGTGCAAGGAGCAATTTCGTATAAACTGTTCAAAACATATTGATCATAACAATACTAATAATGACAAAGGATGAAAGCAAAGTGGACCTCGACTTTCTTTGAACACAAACGTAATAACGAACGAAATGATACTAAGCATTTTGTCCGGCGTGCTAACGGTTCAGCCAGCTCGCCACCTTCATAACAATACTAATAATACCACAATGCTATTAATAATAATAATCCTTTCTACTTTAGGCACAAAGCCTCAAGTTTCATAGGACGGGGCTAGCTGATTACATCGACCCCAGTGCGTAACTGGTACTTAATTTATTGACTCCGAAAGGACGAAAGGCGAAGTCGACCTCGGCGGAATTTGAACTCAGAACGTTAACGGCAGACGAAATACGGCTACGAATTTCACCCAGCGTGCTAACGTTTCTGCCAGCTCGCCGCCTGAATGCTAATAGTATCAAGAAATAGTTTCTAATTTTGGAGCTAGGCCAGCAAATTTTATGGGGAAGGAAGCAAGTCGATTACATTGACGACTCTGCTTAACTGGTACTTATTTTATCAACCGCGAAAAAAAAAAAAAAAAGGGAAATGATGAAGGCAAAGCCGACACCGTTGAAATTTGAACGCGGAGAGTAACTAGTCGGAACGTATTTTTCCGACACGCCAACTATTCTCCCAGCACCACGTCAACCAGTAATAGTTTCGTTTATTGCCACATGGGCGATAAAATGGAATGTTAGAAGGGCAAATTTCATATGATTGAGGAATATTATATAGAATAAAGTGAAAGAGATACAAAATAGAACATAAGAACATTACGCAAAAAAAAAACAAGCAAATAAATAGGAGAAAAAATACCAATAAATTATTATACAGGAATTCAGACAAAATAGGAGAACAAAAGGAGTGCTGATTCTCATTAGAAAACAACATTTCGAGTGATATCCTTGATATTGAAATGTAGAAAATCTAATTTCATTAAAATATAATTAATTCCTAACAACCGTAAATAAAATCATATGTAATAGACATCGGAAAAGAACTTCAACAAATTATAATTTGATTTTTAGAACAATAAATAAAACGTGAAGAAAATTCTCTGCAATATTTTCAATTCTCTCTATTCTTCCCCATTGTTTGTTGTTAACCAATTCACTGGAAAGGTAATATTACCATAGTATTTATTTACTTATATGTTCGTCTATTTTTGGTGTGTATTCACACAATGATAGACTGGTTAACGCACGCATAGATTGTGATATATATCTATACGTATATATGAATATATATATATATTATATATATATATATATATATATATATATAATATATATATATACATACACATACATATATATATGTATATAAATATACATATATATTTTTATATACATATATATATATATGCATACATACATATTTATATATATATATATAAAATGTACGGCACTTTTTTAATATGTGACCGCGTGTGTTTCGTTGATGATTTTCTTTTTCCGTCCTCCGTTCTTTGGACCTTTTCTATATTTCTGATGAAAAGCTCAGCTCGAAACGTGAGATCCTCTTTCTTTTCTTTCCTTTAGTGAGTGTTTTTTCTTGCTTGTTCAAGTTTGGATTGACTATATGTATATATATATGTATATGTGTACATATATATATATATATATATATATATATATATAGAGAGAGAGAGAGAGAGAGATAAATTCACAATCATACACACACACACACACACACACACACACACACATATATAGTAGGTTACCAGGATACCACTTGCTAGAACGATGAAGTAACACTCCAAAACCATACATTTCTCACTATTAATAAATACGCACGGTGAATGCAACGAATATAATAAAATAGGCTTGCTAGCTACAAAAGCAAGAAATAGATATTTTATTTAATTTTACACCACCCCCCCACACACACACACATACATAACATGGTGGCAATATTTCTAAATGGCGGCGCTCTGCATGGTCACATCTTTCGAGTTGAAACTAGAAAAAGAACAGTGTGTGTGTGTGTGTGTTTGTGGCTGTGGTAAGGAGTTTGCTACCCAACCACACGCATCCAGCTATAGTCCCACTACGTGGGACTTTCAGCCGAACAGAGCCTTGTGAGTTGATTTGGTAACAGGAATCTGAAAGTAACTGTATATATATCAGCCGAAATTACTACGATGATCCGGTTCTTGACTGAAGACTGAGGGTTTCGAGTGTCCTGTCCGTGTTTATTGTGTCGTCTTCTAAGAGTTATACGTTCTTGTCCATGTTGTATTTTTCTACATACCTTAATATATATATATATATATAAGCAAGGGTACAAATTAGTACCGGCAATTACTAGAAATAAGAGTAAAAATCGACTCGAAAAGCCACACAAAGCACTAGCCTCATAAATTGACGAAAGCGAGGGAGAGAGCTAAACGACCTTTCTACACTGAGATAAACCCACAAATGAAGCAAAAGGATGTATACTTCTCACGTGATTTCGAACTATGATCATTATAATCTTAGTGCTCATCAGAGGATCTCGCTGATACTCAAGGTTAAAAGTGTATCTCACCTTGTACAACACACGAGAAAAACCCGTTAAAAGCTAGCGCTAATTCAAAATATGCCTTTAAGTTTTAATTGCTAACGAGCCACCTGTATTATAATATAGTTAGTATATTATGGTCTTCATTGTATTTATACTATATATATATATATATATATATATATATATATATATATATATTGTTATATTTCGGAATGGTCATTTTGCCAGTTTAGCCAATAAAACAAACGCACTATATATTTGGTGTTATTTTGCTTCAGTATTATTTATTTTTTACATTAATCTTAATCTTATTTTGGCCAGAGTTCTTTCGTCACACTCCTGTGACTGCATCAGTGGTCCTTTGTTTTCTTCTTTCTTATTTGTGTCTCTCCTTACTAACCGTCAGCCATTTTGTATTTCTATTGTATGTCTTCATTTGCGCATGCTTATATCTCTATGTGCGTCTGTTTATTTAGTGTGTGTGTGTGGGGGTGGGTGCCTGTAATATTTGTGTCTTCTGTTTATATACGTTCATGTAATTTGTTTTTGTTGTTGTTGTTTTTGTTTATTCTTATTTTGTTCATGTGCTTATATAGTTATTTATTTCTATTTGTTTATTTATCTGTGTATTTATTATGTTTTCGGGATCCTCTACCGTCATATGTTATGGTGTGTGCTAGTGTTCCATCCTAGTTTTCTATTCAGGCTCGGTTTATTTTCTATTATGTGTGTAGCTTCTGTAATTTATTGGCTAAACTGGCAAAATGACCATTCCGAAATATAACAATATCTGTTTCAACACACGACTTCACATAAAAAAATCTTGCATAACAAATATATAAACGTACTATATATATAATATTATATATATATATATATATATATATATATATATATATTGCATACATACATATATACTATGTGCGTGCGTGCGCGCGCGTGTGTATGTGTGTGTGTGGCTAGCTCTGTTGGTGGAGTACAAAACACTTAATTTTGGGGTCGTGTCTTCAAACACCACATTGTACATGTGTGCGTGAACTATATATATATATATTAGGTTGTCTTACGTGAACTGTCACCTTTCAAAAAGGGAAACATTACAATTGTTTACTAAGTTTTAGAATATTTATTTATTTAATCAAAATATAATTCTTTTTCATTTATGACCTTCTTCCAGTGTTACTCTAAGGCATATATTCCATCTCCAAAGAATTAGTCACATTTTACACTGATAAACTGTTCGAATGCTTCAATTATCTCTTCTTTATTTAAAAATGTTTTATTGCGTATAGCAAGCTTGAAGTGTTTAAATATGTGATAATCAGTAGAAACGATATCAGAAGAATAAGGAGGATGTGCCAAAATTTCCTTATCCAGGCTTTGCAACTTTCAGACCGTAGCTTGGGAAATGTGAGGCCGTGCATTTTCATGAAGCAAAAATGTGCTATCTTCATTCACTAATATGGGTTACATTTAAAAACTGTTTCATGCATACAATCAATTTCTTGGCGATAGGATGTTGCTGTTAGTTTTCCTTGTTGCAAAAATGAATAAAAATTAACCCACCTTTGTTGACCAGCACACAGTGACCATCAACATTTTAGGGTGCAATGGTGGTTTTGGGTAGTGTTTTGGTGACTCTCTTACATTTAACCACTGTCCTGTCCTCCTGCTGTTATCAAAGAATACTCTTTTTTCATCACACATAATGAGTCGATACAAAAAAATGTTTCTCTTCCCAACCGAGAAATCAACATGGCACGCACTGTAAGGCGTCTGTTTCTTTGAATCTCATTAAGTTGGTGGGGAATAAATCTATTCATCTTTTTGACTTTTCCAATTTTCTTCAAGTGTCGAGAACCAGTTGCGGGAGATATCCGGAGATCTGATCCGATTTTCGTTTAATCAAAGCATTCATTTTATCATGCCAAATAACTGATTTTGGTTTCCCTCTTAGTTCAGTTTTAGGCTTTCATTTCCCGAACGAAATCTTTGGAACCATATCTGAACAGTTCTAATGTCAACAGAATCGCTACCAAAAACATGCTTGATGTTTCGAAGAGCTTCGGCGGTAGAGTGACCCAACTTGTATTCGTACAAGAAAATCACTCGGTATTGTTCAGTTGTCAACATTGTCATAAGAGCTGTAGGTAGCAATTTAGAATAATAGTATTGTGTAAAAAAGAAAGATAGTTCAAAGTAAACACAAGCATATACATAGAAACTCATTAAAAATCTATTTATAACTGGACGTACACTATAACTCTCTTCTATTTTTTTTTTCTCTTGTGAAAGAAAATATTTCTCCAGTGTTCGCTATTTTACCCTCGTTCTGTTCTAACGATCTTCCATGTTTGTTTTCGTTCAGGTTCCTTGTATATCTCCATCCATTTCCAAGAAAGTTTATCATTATCTTTTTGATGCGACTCTACTCTATACTATTTTCTCCCCTATCGTTCTCTCTCATCCTTTCTCTAATTTGCTTTTTTCTCCCCTTCACCGTTTTTATCAGACTCTCTTTTTTCTCTTTCTCCTCTAGTTGCTCACACGTGACCATCGTCCATCTTTCTTCTACTCACGTGATCATCTGTTTTTTTCTTTCAAGTCTTCATCAACCAACAACTGATGAAAGGTCGTTCTTTATGTTATATGTCCAGTTTTCCATATTTTTCATTCGTTGTTTGCATATTGAACTCAATTGTTTTCGTTTTCATGTTGTTTACTGTTGGTGACGCGCTGTACCTATATATGCATATGTATATATATATATATATATATATATATATATATATATATATATATATATACATGTGTGTGTGTATGTATGTGTATATGCATGTATTTATCTATGTGTGAGTGAGAGAGCGAGAGAGGGAGAGAAGAGAACAGAATTTGTTGTATGAGTGTCCGTTTGTGTATGAATGTAAGTGAACAACTTTGCGTAAGTAAATTCCTTATGAAGAAAAATTTCATTCGATTTCGTATTACATAAATAGATATCAATATTCTTAAACATGTGGTAAATTTCTTACAATTTTCAGTAATTCGTTTTCGATTAAATATGATGGCAGAAGTATCTAGTGTGCCCATAGGATCATATGATGGAACTGAAATGTGTGAATTGATACGATTATATATCTTATACACACTTCGGAAGAAATTTCGGCCTGCATAAATAGGACCCTCTGAGAAGTGGGACCAGCCATTTTGTAAAAAATAATCGACTATAAATGGATAGTGTCAAGTACAAGTTCAACAACCTTTTCAGAGACATCTTCCCTGCTTGTTTAAATGTTTTTTCCAATGTCTGCACTATGTTTCTACAGACTATTGATAAGCATTTTACAATAAACCATAGTTATAATAAGATTTTTATTATGAAGATCGATGATGTAAGTTACAGGTGCATCAGAAATTTTCTACTTCCATAACTAATACAAACACCACAATAGCTTCGAGTACAGATTGATAAAACAGATTCTTGCGAGTGTATTTGGTAGGCGGAAACTGACAGAAGCCCGTAATACATACGTGTCTTTGTGTGTGTATGTGTGTGTGTATGTGTGTGTCTGTGTGTCTGTGTCTGCGTCTAAGTGAGCAGAAGACATTTATGGAATATGCCATGCAGTGCGATAGGATTGATCTAGTAGTCATGTGTTTGAGAAGGTTCTTACCACATGCACAAATACGCATACACTTATATACATAGTGCATACATACATAGAGACAAACATACATACATACATATATACATATATACATACATAGATACAAGTACGCACGACGACGCACATACACACTTTTTTATTTCAAATTTACCTTTTATTAGTTTTTATAAACATATCATATGTGTGTATCTCTCCCTTTCTCTATCCTTCTCTCTCTCTTTATGAGCATATATATATATACACACACACATACATATATACAATTTTGTATATATACACGTATGTATGTAGGTAAGTATTACTACCTATGTATGCGTCATACTTTAACCTTGACCTTCACATTTCCCAGCATTCATAATGAAGTTATGTAGAGGAGTAGGAGGGTTTCGAAAAAAATCTAATTATATTATTTTCACACTAAAAGACAAATACTATCATTTCATTTCATTAATTTTCAATGTGTGTTGAAAGAGTGTGTGGCTGTCTTTCGCAAAAATGTTATTATATATTTTCATATACGTTTTATAGATATTTTGTAATGAATACTTTCGTTTTATTAGATAAGCTAGGCAATTTTGTTTCAACCAATGATGTAGTATTAACTGTTGTAATGAGCCATTATTATATACTGAAGTGTGATGCTTGTTTTACGGCTGTGTGATTTGGACGATTGATTCGCCGTTACGTGGTTCGAGTTCAGTCCCATAAAACGGCACCTTAAGCAAGTATTATCCTGGGCTGACTGACGTTTCATGAGTGAATTTTGTTGCCGGAAATAGTGTAGATACCCATATATGTGTGCGTATATGTGTGTGTGCGCGTGAGCGTATATATATACATACACCCACAAACACACACACACACACATACATACATATATATATATATGTATGTATGTATGTATATATGTATATGTATGTATAAAATCAAAATAAGCAACAAGGATATCCAGAGGTAATGCAGTACGATCGTTTCATGCAACTCCATTTAATCTAACAATGTAATCATTACATCAATTTAAAATGCAGGGCAATCCTCAGCTGTACAGAGACATACACTTTAATTGAATTAGAACATATGGACACATTAATATAATTATACCTAAAATCTCCAAGAAGTTAAGGAGATAGACGAAGAAGATGTCTCTACTTCAGCATAGAAGTTATTGCATTACCGCTGGATATCCTTGTTGCTTAATTTGATTTTAATCACCTTACTTTGAAATTGTTTGGATAATACCATACTAAATTCTGATGCTTCAACTTAAGTACCATATTCATCTGAATCTACGTGTGTGTGTGTGTGTGTGTGTGTGCATCCGTGCGTGTATGTGTGTGTGTGTGTGCGTGTATAAATGCATACGTATGTGTGTGTTGATATAGAAATATTTAAGATTGAACTGAAAAACCTACTCTGTTGTGTATGGGGAGAGTCATTCTCTTTTAGTGCCTTATAATTTAACACACTCACCGGTAAAATTTCCACTCATTTCCGTCTTTATTTTTCTAAAATTTTTGTGACGTCTTGCAACCGTTTCAAGACGCAACGAAAATTTTAGAAAAATACAGAAGGAAATGAGAGGAAATTTTACCGGTGAGTGTGTTAAGCTATAAGACACTAAAAGAGAATGTCTCGTCCCAGACACACCACAATATGCTTCAACACACGAACTCACGTAATCCAAAAATGAAATGAAAACCTACTACTTTTCAGTAATGTACATATTTATTAACAGATTTTTAATATTCTCCCAAAGAGCCTGAGAACTCTCCACAATGTAGATGTAGGGGTTTTTAAATCAAGTCTTGACCTGTTCCTGCCGAGAGTCCCAGATGAACCCACCTCACCGCAAGAGGTGCAAATGAGGGTAGCTACATCAAACTCCATTCTAAACCAAGTGCTATATATTAAAGGAAGATCTCAGTATTAAAAGTGTAGCACAACGGCGGTGCTCCAGCATGGCCACAGCTATGAGCTGAAACTACAAAAAAAAATTGAAAAGGAAAATCTTGACTGTGGTTTCGAAATTTAAGCATACTTGCTTTTCATCAATCTCTGATGATTTTTCTCTTTTCTGTTTTAATATAGTCACTGACAGGCTGTTTTGCGACTGGAGAAGCAATGTGAATGATAGTTAGATATAGTGTGGGTAGAGATTGGAAGCAGTTGTTTTGTAAGGGGGAAAATATCGGCGGATAGGAGAAAAATATGTGTTTACGGGGCGTCAAATGATAGACATAATGGAAGTATTTCGATGAACAGCTAGCTGAATTTTGCCTCCGGGAAAAATCTCTTAACATACGTATTGTGTTAAATATCAAAATAAACTTGAGAGCTAGGCGAAACGAAAACGTGCGAGAAGTGGCCACTAGAGCTTCAGATGAATGTTTCGAAGATTTTGCGGTTTGTCAGAGTCGCGTACGAATCACTTCGGACATGATGTTTATTTAATAGGCCAGTCTGAAACATAGGATGTGGCAGAAAGGTTGTCCCGATTTCAAAGGTTAATAGAAAAACAAAAACATGAAGATACAAGTAAAAAAAACGATGCTCTCCCCTCCAGGCGATGGTGGGTACTACATGAAACAGAAGGAAAAATGGCATTTAATGAACGTTATAGAAATACAAAGTTTTTTCATGCATCTTCATGTGCTTGTCTTTTATGAACCTTTGAAATCGGCTGCACCCTGTATAATATAAAAACAATGTAGAGATATGCATTGGTACGGCTTAGGCTGAATAGATTTTGAACTATGCAGTGGAAGAGGGTCTAGTATAAAGTCTTTTATATGGCTAACTTAACTTATGTATAAACTGCGATTTCTGGAGTTTTATCGACACATAAAATAATGCCTAACATTTGAGGCGCAGCATTGGCTTCCAGTGGTAAGTATCTTGCTAACCAGCCACATGGTTCCGGGTTCAGTCCCAATGTGTGGTAACTTGGGCAAGTGTGTTCTACTATAGCCTCAGGCCGACCAATGACTTGTGAGTGGATTTGGTAGACGGAAACTGAAAGAAGCCTGTCATATATATATATACATATATAGATAGATAGATATAGGTATATATCCGTGTGTGTGTGTGTGTGTGTGTTTGTGTGTTTGTATTTTGTACTGCCCCACCATCGCTAGACAACCGATGTTTGTGTATTTACGCCCCCGTAACCTGGCGTTTTGGCAAAAGAGACCGATAGAATAAGTACAAAGACTAAGACCTGGGGTGGAGTTACTCGACTGAAGGCGGTGCTCCAGCATGGCTGCAGTCAAATGACTGAAACAAATAAAACAATAAACATTATAATGTGTAATTTGCATGAATATTTTTCAACAATCTCAGTCTCCATAATGATTTTATCATGAAATTTCCATAAAATATATGACATATTAGGGAAAGGGTAGTGGAAGTTACGTACTATAATGGCTAGACTTGATAAGCAAAATATTCTATGGAGATATAAAATACAAGAATATGTTCTTCGATATACGACCATGAAATTCATCTACAACTAGCTATTCAAGAGACCAAATATTATTTCTTCTAAATAACAGAATACAGACTAAAATAAGAGGAATTACACGCCGATGAAGATCAACGCCGCTATGATATTAAATATATTCCCTCAGAATACCTTCATAGTGTTAATAGCATTCACGCTTATCTAGAAGACGTTTCTGTTGGGAAATTAGTTATTCATTGGCAAAATTAACAGCGGTTAATATTTTAGAACAAAAATAATAGGCAAAGAGATCCACTAGACAGGCTAAATTAGACCAGTTTCACTAAGTTGGTTAATAATGTTGCATTGAGAGTCTACGAAATCTATGCTGTACAGTATATTTGGAATGATTTCATTGAAAAATTGGGGGCAGCAAAAAGATTTGTCGTTTAGAGTTATCTATTTTGACAAATCTCCAAATTTGGAATGATAGCAGCAGAGCAAGGATTTGTTGTGAAAATATTGAATATTGGGCATGTCCAGTTTAAAAAATATTTAGGTGGGAGCAATGCGACTGGAGAGAACGGAGCACTGTAAAACATCTTCCTTATTGAATCCGAAGGCGCATGTGACACCCGGCGTGCCGAGGTCCGAGGTCGACTTCGCCCGGCATGCAAACGTTTCTGCCAGTAATATCTGCACATGTATCATAAATATTTTTCTACTTTGTAATTGTATATTGGCACCATTCGCACCCACACGATTAAACACTTATACTACATCAGGTCCCCAAACAGTGGTACAGCATTTAATATGCAGAAGGCAGACTATTTCACTTGCATTTCCTCTTCCGTTTTAATTTATTCCTTTCATTCTCTGCTATCTACATCTCAAACATGAGTTCCGACCTCATGTTGATAGTCAAGCTTTTCTTACCGATGGAACAACCATTTCACATGTCTTAGACTCATTATTTACTTTTTCTTTCTTACCTGCATCGTCTTTCACTACCTTTTTCTATGCATCTCTCACTCTGTTTACTCTCTACTCTTTTTACTTGTTTCAGTCATTTGACTGTGGTCATGCTGGAGCACCGCCTTTAGTCGAGCAAATCGACCCCATGACATATTCTTTGTAAGCCTAGTACTTATTCTATCGGTCTCTTTTGTTGAACCCTAAGGTACAGGAACGTAAACACACAAGCATCGGTTGTCAAGCGATGTTAGGGGGACAAACACAGACACACAAATATATACACATACATACACACACACACACATATATATAT
The DNA here is from genome assembly GCF_006345805.1 of Octopus sinensis. NCBI lineage: Eukaryota > Metazoa > Mollusca > Cephalopoda > Octopoda > Octopodidae > Octopus > Octopus sinensis. The sequence goes on from NW_021834487.1 coordinate 332,368, forward strand.
ATACGCATATATACGACGGGCTTCTTTCAGTTTCTGTCTACAAAAGCCACTTCCAAGGCTTTGGTTGGCCCGAAGCTATAGTAGAAGACAGTTGCCCAAGGTGCCACTCAGAGGGACTGAACCCGGAACCATG
>NW_021834487.1:337500-347500 GCF_006345805.1 Octopus sinensis
ATTCCCTCGGTCTCACTTGCCGAACGGCTATATTACGGGGGCATAAACACATCACCATCAGTTGTCAAGCGATGGGGGAGGACAAACACAGACACACACATAAATACATATATAGCTATATATACACTTATATATACATTCGTATATATATATATATATATATATACGACAGTATACCTTCTGTCTATCAAATCTAAGACTTTGGTCGGCCCGAGGCTAGAGTAGAAGACACATGCTTAAAGCATCACGCAGCGGGATTGAACTCAGAATCATGAGGGTGGGAAGCAAGCTTCTTACCCACATGCATGCATATGTATATAAACACGATTGTATACGGGTGAGTGAACAAACGAAAGAAGCTTTCAAAACATATTTGGTAGGAGTTACAAATATTTTTAATGCTATGAGCGTCTGATGAGGTAGACTTTCTCTACGCGTCCACGAAAGTTTAAAGTTGTGTGTAGCTTAGAATTCATTCATTTTCTACTAGGAAATCTCACGCATAAACTATACGAGTGAGCAAGCAGATGGTATATGTTAAAGATTTGTATCTCTGTCTGCAGTGCCTCGGAAAATTTTATTTTCATTGTCTTCTGTATTGCTATGTTGCAAAGGAAGCCACGCAATACTTATTATTACCGCCAGTCGTAGATCTGAAACGAGAAGTCTTGGAATTTTAGCCACGTGGAAGTTGTAGAAGTTTGTGTGTGCTAACTGCAGTTAGATAATATCGCTAGTGGTTTTAAGAATTTGAAATTTTCTGTTAAGCACATCTTGCTGTATCATAATCCATTAAAGAATAACGTAGCTATATTGACGAACTTGAAAGATATACCCATGCTATTCTTTTCTAGGGTTTCTAAATTTACAAATGACTTAAAACAAAAGATATTTGTGACGGTGTGCGTGCATATAAAATATTATGTGTTTGTCTCTCATGACACTTTTCTATGAATATATTGGGTTGTCCGAAAAGTTCGTGCCGATTTATAGTAGCTTACATTTCGACTTATTTTAGAACTTGGTTCAGTCCATAAAATAGGATTTGACTACACCTTCATTTAGAGCACAGTTTAAGCTATCTTTTCGGGGAAGAAGATATATGCTCCTATAACCTGTGTTAATTCTGTAACCCTTTAAAATGGACGCTAAGAAAGTTCATTTTCGGCACTTCATGCTTTGGGAACCAGACAAAAATTGCTCCAGCTCGGCTGGGATGTGTTACCCCACCCTCCATATTCACCAGATATTGCTCTTTCGGATTTTCACTTATTCAGGTTTCAGCAGAATAGTCTTAATGGTAAAAATTTCCAATTCCTTGGATGACGTAAAAAAATACCTTGATGAATTCTTTGCCATGAAACCACCTCAATTCTGGGAAGAGGGTATTTTCAAGTTGAAGGAAAGATGGAGACGCATTGTGCAGCAAAATGGTTCATATTTGGTTGATTAAAAATGTAATGACAATTATTTATTGACCATTTTCCTTCCTATAAAAGTCGGCACGAACTTTCCGGACAACCCAATATATTTGTAATAGCAAGTAAGCAATTTATTTTCTTGAGCAGTGTAAATGTAAATCGATACCATTGGCTAGAGCAGTTGTTTACTTGGTAAGAATGCTATGACAATTAATTTAGGCATCAAGGTTCTAAGATGGAATCGTCCCTGGTATCATGTGCACTTCAAAGATCAAGCCACACTGGAATGACCGGAAACTGTACTGATAAAATTGCTATTTAGCTGTAAATATTATACTATTTTGCATGTCCCCCTTTGAGTTAAATAATCAAATTAATTTCCTACATAATTCTGATGTCTTGCTGCTGCTGAAAATATCTCTTTGACGATATTTACCGAATCTCGATTACTGTTATTTCCCCAAAACTTTAGCGACGCTCACATAAACGCATATACATTTATACATAAATACATACATACACACATGCATGCATACATTCACACAGATGTTCACATGCATATATATATATATATATATATATATATATATATGTATGTATGTATATATATATATGTATATATATATATACATACATATATATATATATATATAATATATATATATATATGTGTGTGTGTGTGTGTGTGTGTGTGTGTATCATTTGTTATTTTATATCCCACTAGTTTTAAATATATATTACTGTAGCACTATTAGACTTTAGGAGATGTCGTATATAATATGCATACGTAAATACATACACACGTACATGGTAAGAGTAGACTCGTGACCGAGTAATACAATTTCCTAAATCCATTTTACTTCTACGAAACCTCTGAAGTTTAGCATCCCCACTGATGAAGTTGTCTCATAGGGATCATAACGGCTGCAGGGGACTTACAAGTCATTCGACACCAACCACAAGGTAGCCCACCCAGCGAGCAGCAGCAGCCTGATAATTTTGATGCTGGAATCTTCGATGCCGGCTGATTCTAGTTCCAGACCCACAGACTCAATTGCACGAAAGATCCTGCTGAATATCAATTTGGTAGATCACTGTGCCTCTATGGCAGAGCTTGTGGCTCAGTAGATCTGACTTTTGAGAAGAAGAAACGGTCATGCTGGTAGAAAATGCATACATACATACATACATACATACATACATACATACATACATACATAAACACAATAGAACTTACATAACGGTGGAGATAAAGAAGAGGAGCTGTGTAGAGCTGTGGAACTCAGCTGCCCAGCGGATGTTAACATAAAGCTGAACATCAGCGAAAAGCAAAAGACCAACGCTGAACTATTGAGAAATTTACAGCTACGCTATCCAGAGTAAGTTCAGATTTATACCTGTAATTACTGGGGCACTGAAATATGTGACACGGTGCCTAAATACCAGTCTTGAGAAATTGGGCTTCTCAAAACCAGAAATGAGAAAGCTGATTCGAAGACTACAGATCCAATCACTGGAACTGCAAAAATCTGTAAAACTTTCCAGAAGTTTATCATTTAAGTATATATGAGGTTGTCTAGATATGCAACTATATGCATGAGAACACATACATACAAAAATACCCCGTTGATGTTGTTGAAATTCCAACGAAGGAACCTTGGATCTAGGTTAGAAAACGACTCTTTCTCTATTGGCAAGAAATCTTGAAATAAAACTGAATAATGACATACATACACATATACACACACATAGATAATTCATACATACATACATACATACACACAAACACACATACATACATACATACATACATACATACATACATACATACATACATACATACATACATACATACATACATCTGTGGAAGACATCACGCATATGATTAGCAGGTTCCGAAAAATGTCATCAAGGCGCAACCTCCCTATGCGACAACGTTGTTGTCTCGAAAACAATATACAATGATTGTCGGAAAAAGACTGTCACGGAATAAATTCAGAGAATACATCTCTTACTAAATACATACACAAACATCAAAACAAGGAATCCTAGGGGAGCATACCCATCAAAACATCTGTCAAGTGGAAACATACGAAGCCGGATATTGTTGTTTGCTATAGTCATGAATAAGTATGTAATGTCAGAGAGGCCAGCTTTCCTGATGATGTGAACATCTCATAGAAAATCAAAGAGCAAAAGAAGAATATAAGGACAATTTCTTCGAAATCCCGAGCTTCTGTATACACATTTATACTGCCTTCGGTCATGGGTGACCATGAGATGCACATAGAAAGTTGCCCTCTGAAGCACAAATCCGAGCAAGTTTGTTTATGGAAGACCAGTAGTCACACTTGCATACCAGCCTTCCCTCTCCATACCACTGATGTTTGCTTTTCCCTTGGATAACATACAGCTCGGCATCTATGACGTCGCAACACATTTCTACAGCTGATTGAATTGCAGCAACGTGAAATGAAGTGTCTTGCTGAAGAACACAACACACAGCCCAATCCGAGGATCGGATTCATTACCTCGTGATTGTAAGCCCGACGCTCTACCAACAATAATTGGTGCACGTGGTTTTGTAAGTAAATGTTTAATTGACAATACGGATCAGTTAGGGTCTTCAGATAGAGAAATCAAGCAACCAACACAAACGTTACAAAAGAGAGTCTGTAAATGGAATAGTAAAAATATGCAAGTCTGTCTCAAGATTAAAATGTAACATTGCTTTTGTTATCTACATTCCAGCGACGGAGCTTTGCATCTTTGTAGAAACGAGTTCCTTCTTCAGAGAAAGAATTTATATAGTTAAAAACAGAATAGAGCATGCATAATATTTGTGTGTGTGTGTGTGTGTGAGTGTGTTTGTGTGTGTGTGTGTGTGTGTGTGTGTGTGTGTGTGTGTGTGTGTGTGTGTGTGCATGAGTGTGTGTGTGTGTGTGTGTGTGTGTGTGTGTGTGAACACGGGAAAATTCGTGGTAGTATTTAGTAACTTTCAGAGACGGGGGTCGATATAGCAAATACCAATATTGAACAAGAATCGATTGATTCGACTTCATCCCAAAATAGCTTTGGCCTTGAGCCAAACGTTAGAAAATATATCATATCAGACGATGCCTTCGTGATGATTCTTCTTGTTGGTGATATTAATATTGATGTCGTTGTTTAATAAGCAGACATACGATCAAAGGCGTTCTACTCTTCCCGATCTCGTTTTTCTGTCCTATTGGCATTGCGTGTCTGTGACAATATTATCCAATATTTCTTTCCTTTCTTTTTTTTTCCAAAACTCTCAGGTGTATTCCCTAGGATGATTTTGGCTGCTATTTCTCACCAATAATAAATTGCAGCCAACTATCTCTCTGATAACTCTTATTAAAAGTATATATGATATGCATAAATTTTGGATCACAATAGTTGTCATTTTTATACGAGTTAATAACCTTTTAACATGAATCTAGGGTTAATGTAGCTGACATTATATGTACGTGGTTCTGTGTTCAATTTCACTAGACGGCAATATAAGGTCATTTCGACTGATGATGAGTGAGTAAAATTGGGACTATTAGACCTGGTGGACCATTAGACTTGGCAATCTAATAGTACGATTCACTCAATGTTGTTCACTGCGTTTTAGTTAAGCCTACGGCTTTAATTAAATCTTTCCAGAGTTGCCTCTCTTCGGTATTTCCCATTGATAACAGCTAAAGAACTAGAAATGTGTCTGGGAATCCGACAGGCGTGTATATATGCATGCGATAGGTGACTTTAAAACAGTTAATGTCTCATATACCTGTCACTCTATTTCATAGGCACATAAGCACGTGACTCGTTCATCGGATGACCGTAATTAGTGATACATTGCACCTCGTTTGACTTGAAAAGTAGCTGCTTGTCGGACACAGATAGGTTAAGCTCCCAATGAATGTGTTGGATTCATTAAAGAAGTTGCATTATGAAGGTATGTCTGAGATGAAAGGGAAGAAACGTGATGCATATAAACATTTTGTTAATAGGAGAGGTAAGCCACTGCATTATTTTCATTTCAGTTCGTTGGAACCGGCACAAGAGAAATGCATATCAGTGTTAAAAATTACAAATCACGTAGGATTTTTTCTTTATCTGTAGGAGTGAAACAATCTGCTTCTCTCGATGTAGCCTAGTTGGCAATGCTTACATTAGAATAATCATATCCTTTGTGTTTATGCCTCTCATTCAACAGAGATTTGAAAGTTGAATTTTTTTACTCTCACTAGGCCCGAAGAAGGAGTAGCGATATTGATTTTAAGGCGGCGAGCTGGCAGAAACGTTAGCACGCCGGGCGAAATGCGTAGCTGTATTTCGTCTGTCGTTACGTTCTGAGTTCAAATTCCGCCGAGGTCGACTTTGCCTTTCATCCTTTCGGGGTCGATAAATTAAGTACCAGTTACGCACTGGGGTCGATGTAATCGACTTAATCCGTTTGTCTGTCCTTGTTTGTCCCCTCTGTGTGTAGCGATTTGTGGGTAATAAAGAAACGGATATTGATTTTACCATCCCCTGGGGTCCTTGCACAGCGCTCCATGTTGTTTCTCTGAGTAGTTCTAAAGATCATGGTGGGAAAAGTAGTATCCACCAATGTGGACAAGTTGCTTGATTTCGGCATCCGTGATTGTAACCTGGGTATAGAAAAGTGTTTTGGTTGTAGCGTGCAATTCTGGAACCAATGTTTTCTAAGCAAGTAAATCTAGCATTAAGTTTATGTGCAGTGAAAAGTTTGGACTATTTACGTGAAGACGGAACGTGAAGCTTAACGGAAAAATATCTGTAGTCGTCTCCTAATTATGAAATGATCTATACAAGATTAATTTCTGCACTGGTTCTGTTTAGGCCCAGGATGCGTTGGGAGTTCTTCATATAAAGTAACTTTTCTCTGAAGCCGTTGCATGCATACTTTGCGGTGTTGCGTTAGTACAAATATGTTTATTCAGCTGAGAAAAAGTATAACAAGGACATTAACTCAGGAGCTTTCGTATGTGCCCATTATTGCAATTACTGAGAGTTGGCAAATGATGAAAACCACACGTGCATTTAATCCAAGGTATAGTATGCTAAAGGATGGAGATCAAATATCCTTCTAGCTAAGCAAAACATTATGCAAAAAGGAAAATATAATCATATTAAAAAGTCTTTAAACATTGAATGAAAAAGAACTGTGAAAGTGAAGACAATTTCACAAAATGAACGTGGATTTCGGTTTAGAAAATATTCCATTTTTTATATATGTTCATATGGACGTTATACAGTTTGTGTATGAATATGTGTAAATATCCTCGAGGCAATGTTGTTAAAAAGCAATAGATGATCGGAGAGATAATTGAGGCATGCCAATTGGGAAATTGCAAATTTTAGATGTATATATTGTATGATATTTCATGACTTTCAGTATGCTCTGGTGTTTTATAACGTTATTCTGAAAAAGTATTCGCCAGTTCCTGTCGAATTTTCAATCGATAGCACTGAAACAATAAGGAGATGTATTTCCCCTTTCATTAAAATACGTTTAAAATACAATGAAGATGCTGGATTCTTCTATGAAGAAGCTGGGGAATGCGCGTGACTTAGTGCTTAGGATGTTCGGCTGACAGCCGTAAATTCGTAGGTTCGATTCTTGACGGTGCGTTATATCCTTGAGCAAGACGCTTCATTTCACGTTGCTCCAGTCCACTCAGCTAGTAAGAATTAGTTGTACCTGTAATCAAAAGAGCCAGCCTTGAACACTCTCCCCGAGAACTACACTAAATGTACGCATGTTTGTGAAGGACTCAGCCACTTTCAATTTAATTTCACCAGCAGGCTGATCCGCTGGATCGGATCAGCTGGATCGGATCAGCTGGTACAGTCGTCGTAGTAACCGCCCGAGAGCCAGTTGTAGAAGTAAGAAGTGTGTTAGCCCAACATTTTGGAGGAAGGGACAAGTCGATTAGATCGAACCCTGTACGCAGCTGGTATTTAATTTATCGATTCCGATAAGAGGAACAGCAATGTCGACCTCGGCGGAATTTGAACTCAGAACGTAAAGACAGACGAAGTACCGCAAAGCATTTCGCTCGGCGTGCTAACGTTTCTTATTTCTTTACTGTCTACAAGGGGCTACACACAGAGGCAACAAACAAGAACAGACAAACAGATTAAGCTGATTACATTGACCCAGTGCGTAACTGGTACTTAATTTATCGAACCCGAAAGGATGAAAAGCAAAGTCGATCTCGGCGGAATTTGAACTTAGAACGTAACGGCAGTTGAAATACTTATTTCTTTACTGCCCACAAGGGGTTAAACACAGAGAGGACAAACAAAGAGAGACAAACGGATTAAGTCGATTATATCGACACTAGTACTCAACTGGTATTTATTTAATCGACCCCGAAAGGATGAAAGGCAAAGTCGACCTCGGCGGAATTTGAGCACAGAACGTAGCGGCAGACGAAATACCGCTAAGCATTTCGCCCGGCTTACTAACGTTTCTGCCAGTTCACAACCTTCGACTGAATAAACACTGATAATTCGAATAAATTATATGGAATTGTCAAAAGAGAAAGAACCCAGGACGATTTTCACCAGAGAGGTAGTAATCTCAGCCCAAGAATTTAACCAGGCAACGGATTAGTTGTACCTTTCAAGTATACAGTAATCCCTCGACATTCTAAAAAAGCCCGCGATAGGTGAAAATCTGCGAAGTTGAATCAGTACTGTACGGTATACTATTTTTTTAATTATTTTTTATAATTTGCGTATATTTATTTAACTATAACTGTAAAACAACACCACGGAGGAATGGACATAAGCTTAAATAATAAACCGCGATAGGTGAACGGCGATATGGCCTGAGATTACTGTATATGTTTGAGAGTCAGAAGAGAAGACTAGCAATATCTCCTCTTTTGCTTTTCGAGTTCAAATCCCACATAGATCACCAATGAAACACATTTAATTACGAATGCATTCCCTTCAACTCACAATTGGTCAGCAGGCCTCAGTTAGGAAGATATTATAGATAAGCTGCAATCAAACGGTGGATGAATTGAATGGAATTATTACAATGCATTGCTTATTTCGTTTGTGAAGTTATGTATCTAAGTCGCCAGCCTGTGTGGCTCACGAGCTTTAGGTTGTAAGTTAGAATCCTGAACTGAACAAACGTAGTGTACGTTGTGTCTTCAATGAAAAGACTTCATTTCACGTTCCTCCCGTATTTGAAACTGCAAACGAGTACCAACTGACTGATGGTGCGACAATCTCCCCTTCAGACTGTCATATCCTCGAATACTCCTGTTAGCACCGCAACTTACACACTTTTCCAATATCGAAGTTAGAGAGATGTCGATAAGCTGATTGTTACTATAAAATTCAATCCTCGGTTTATCAACTACTGCTGCAAAGAGTGCCAATAAAGCTCTACAAAATATACGGAGTGGAACAGGTAAAATATTGGCTACAATCATTTTATAACTTACTGCCCTTCATTATGTGGCTATTCTTCGGGCCAAGCCACCTCAATGAAATTTACATTGCCGCGGAAAGTAAACTAAATGCTTACATCCTGAAGAATAGGTACGCTGAGAAGCGTTCGTTACGTAACGACTTGCGAAATGAACTTCAGCAACTTCGGAAACAATTGTAGCTAATATTCTGCGTGCTCCATTCTCTATACCTTTTGGATGTATGCATATATATATAAATAAATAAATAAATATATATATATATATATATATATATATATATATATAACAACATAATTTTTAAAAAACATATGCATATATGCATACATTTATGTACGTACCTACATCTATAAGTATATATACATGCATATATGGGTACAGGACACCCAAAAAAAAAACGTCGAACACAATGAGAAACGAAAACATAAACACAAAACCAAGGAAATGGATATTTTTCTTAAACAACGAAAAAAGAGAGTACAAGACAAACAACACAAGGAACATTCCCCTTCTTCAGCCGACTCTGTTTCATCTACTCCGCGTATATATATATAAACATAGGCGCAGGAGTGGCTGTGTGGTAAGTAGCTTGCTAACCAGCCACATGGTTCCAGGTTCAGTCCCACTAAGTGGCACCTTGGGCAAGTGTCTTATACTATAGCCTCGGGCCGACCAAAGCCTTGTGAGTGGATTTGGTAGACGGAAACTGAAAGAAGCCTGTCGTATATATGTATATATATGTTTGTGTGTGTAAATGTGTTTGTGTGTCTGTGTTTGTTCCCCCTAATATTGCTTGACAACCGATGCTGGTGTGTTTACGTTCCCGTCACTTAGCGGTTCGGCAAAAGAGACCGATAGAATAATTACTGGGCTTACAAAGTCCCGGGGTCGATTTGCTCGACTAAAAAGGCGGTGCTCCAGCATGACCACAGTCAAATGACTGAAACAAGTAAAAGAGTAAAAGAGTAAAAGAGTAATATATGTATATAAGTATATATACATACATATACACATCTATGCATACACAAATACACATATTCACACATATATATATACGCACACATATACACACATCCTAAACAGAGACGGAAATGA
>NW_021834487.1:352500-360000 GCF_006345805.1 Octopus sinensis
TCACGTTGCTCCAGTCCTCTCACCTGCAAAAATGAGTTGTACCTGTATTTCAATGGGCGGGCCTTGTCACACTCTGTGTCACGCTGAAACTCCCTGAGAACTACGTCAGGGGTACACGTGTCTGTGGATTGCTCAGTCACTTGCACGTTAATTTCACGAGCAAGCTATTCCATTGATCGTATCAGCTGGGACACTCGTCGTCGTAACCGACGGAGTGCTCCTATATATATATAAAGAAGAGATGGAATGAAGAAATTATACATTCCTTGTGTTTCTCATCTACATTCTGTGACCTTATATAAAAATTTATTCAATGATTGAACTTCAGATTTGCGAATTGGACATTCAGAGAAAACTAATTTTCTGGGATATGTGGATTACAATAGCTTTCACACTTTGCTTTAGATAGTCAAGTTTGATCCCAATAGCGTGGTTTATATATAGTTTTCTCTGGCTTTTTATCTTCCTTCTTTCCTGTTGACTGTATTTTATTTAAAGATATAGCTTTAATAAATTCTGACCAGAGTTGCCTCTCTTAAGCATTTTCTATTGATAACGTCTAAGGAGATAGAAACATTGATCTCTGGGAATCGTGGTAGATTGCAACAAAGCAGTAATATCGTATTTTTACACCTTTTATCATAAGAGAAAATTTTAACCCCGGCAACTATAGTGAATTTACCTTTTAGCAGTTGAAATACATGACAAACGTATTTTAATTAATATATGCAAAAATTAAAACAACAAAGAGACAAAAAGATTATCTTATCAACGTCATTAGCTTACTGCTATTTCTGCGATAAGATGCAGTTGACTCATACAGCAGCCATGCTTCCATTTGCCAAATCGCTATTTCGGCAACGTAAACGAATCAGCACAGATCATTCACCTGTAGAGTGTAAAAAATAAACACAAATACAAATACAATAACAGATACACGCAAACACATACACACAGAGGCTCAAATGCAGACACACACAAACACAAATGCACTAACATATATATATATATATATATATATATATATAATATATATATATATATATATATATATATATATATATATATATATATATATATATATATATATATATGTTACATTTACATATATACATACAAATACATAATTTATATGCTACAAAGGATTACAATATCTGCGACTATAAAAAATCTACAAAATTTTTTAAAGATTTAAATGGTGATGGTTATGAGAAGGTACTTTCCTACACAACATTGCAACCAAGTAGGTGGCCTGTGAAACTTTACTTTGAAATTACAAAGTGAAAAAGAACATACATACACTCACTCAAACACACACACATACATACAAACATACATACATACATACATACATATATGTCTAGCTATGCAAGTATATGCTTGAGAAGACATGCATAAAACAAAACATACAAATCTACACTTATACATACATACGTACATACGTAGGTACATACACACATGCATACATAATGCATACACACACACACACACACATATATATATATATAATATATAAGAGTATGCAGTCTTCGAAACATGTGTTGAGAGTAAAGGAATTTTGTTAAAATCTTCGTTCGACTCCCTTCTTTCATTTATTCACATATATATATATTATTATATATATATATATATATATATATATATATATATATATATATAATATATATATATATACATATATACATATGTATATGCAAAGTACCTTGCTGTTGTGGTTGAATTCCAATGAAGGAGCCTTGGATCTATGTTAGAAAATGGCTCTTTCTCTATTGGCAAGAAATCTTCATGTAAATGACATACATACATACATGTATCCATGCAACATATATTAACTAACCTAAAAGTTATGCTTAACAGTACACACACACACACACACACACACACATACACACACACACACATGTACAGGCATGCATACATACAGATCTTACTATATTTTGGCTCACGAGTAAGTTAGTATTTCATGGACATTGTAAATTTTATAGTTCATTGAAGCTAAATTCTCCACTTTTGCCTTGAGATTCACTCTAAAACAGTGGGAGCTGTTATGTTTCGGTTAATTATTATTTCATATTTTATGCCTGTATATGTTTATGCATGTATACGCACCTACACACGCACGCACGTACATAATATAGATAGATAAATAGACAGACAAATAGACAGACAGACAGCTAGAGAGAGATATAATTTAAACGAAAATGAGGTAAAATAACTTGAATCGATCGGTGGCATGTATTTGAATAATATAGAGACATACTTGTATGTCAAGAAAATCTTGACGTATCAAAATTATCTCCACCTTTACAGGATATACAATAATTACCGAATAGAAATTCTAATCAGCTTTACTAGAGAAGGGGAGATAATATCTAGATCTAAGTTTTCTCCAAACCTGACAGGCCAATGAGAAAAGGGACTGGCTTATTGACTGGTGATAAGAAGACACTCAAAGATCCATGTTTCTGGTTCTGAACCTTCACCAGCACGACAATTTTGCAATCTTATCTTTAGCACCCAAGATACTCAGACTTATACAAAACTAAGTAAAAAAAAAAAACAGTAATATATAGATGTGTATCGACCTAAACATTCTTCATTTCTATGTACGTATCTAAGTATACATCTATCGACATTTACATGTGTGTGTGTGTATGTGTGTGTATATGTGTGTCGCATTGTTTCTCACGGTGTTTGCAAAGACAGAGCGAGAGAGAGAGAGAGAGAGAGAGAGAGGGGGGGGAGGGAGAGAAAGAGAATATCTTTTATCAATCACTTGTTGTAGGCGAAATTAAGAGGTCTTCTTGTCAAAAGAGGTATGATCTTATTTGTATTCTCCACATATGAAATTCTGTTTCCATTACACACACACGCGCACTTTTCCGCGCTCACACACACACACACACATGCGCAAGCAATCAAACACACGCACACACACACACACATATATAAAAGGCGTATATTCTATATTATGGTAAAAATATATGTAAGCACAAACACGTACATGAATGCACACATATGCGCTCAAATGTGCACATACGTACTCAAATATACAATATATATAGACACACACATACACACACACACATATATATATGTATATATATTATATAGATATATATATATATATATATATATATATATATATATACGTGTTTATATATTTATATGTGTAAGATTATATTCATACACATACACACACACACACATATATATGTATCTATATTTGCCTGTCTGTGTAAGTATATGTCTAAGAGTATAAACACACACACACGTATAGTTATATATATATGCAGATACACATACATAAATATGTATATGTGTAAACTATATATTCATTTATAGGTGTGTATGTATTATATCCGTTTGTAAGCCTGTTTTTCTTTTCATTTCATCTTTATGTTTTGTGCATCTAAAAATCTACTAGTTGTACCAATGTGAGTGTATGTTTGTGTGTATGTATGAGTATGTATATGTGTGTGTGTGTGTGTGTGTTTGTATGATTAGACATTGACCTATATATCTCTAGCGCCATCTTTATATATATATATATATATAATATATATATATATATATATATATATATATAATATATATATATATATATATCTGTATATCTACCAGTCTGTCTACCTGTCTTTATCAGTATATCTATGTGTGGGTCTATTTTTATATCCTTATATCCCACCGGGTGATAGACGTCCTTTGCCAGACCATTAATACTTTTAATAACGTCTGTTCATCACAGCAATATTTCCTTACGTCGGAAACAGCATCAACGGGAATATCATCATCTCGAAGAACAACATCGACAGTACCTCCGCCATCACCAACGCAAAAACAAATACATCATCATCATCATCACTACCATCAGCATTATCACTGACAACAATAACAACAACTGCAGTGACAACATCCCATTCTTCACAGTAAAAGCACCAAAAACAACACCGAAGATAATACCATTAGATGTATGTAGTTTCATTTATAACCGAAAGCAGTAACAACATCAACGGCAACAACTATGTCAGCGTTCCACTAATAATAGTAATAGCATCAACAACAATAACATCATTGATAACACCATTAGCGGTACCAAGACGAATTACCAAACAAATATTTAAAGAAGAGGAAAACAAAACAAAAAAAAGACATCGCCATTATGAAACCTAAGAGAGAAACCTTTTCCTCGTTAGCTCAACCTACAAGAAATATTAACAACTAAATATCTCTCAAACTACACCACATCGTGTTAACTAACAATACAAGATGGCTACTGAAGATAATGTAGTCCAAGGTAATGTAGTCGTGACTCTAAAGAAAACGTGATGGTCATGGATGGAATGTCTTTGTCGTCGTAGGATGATTTTTTTTATTTTTCAGTCATGTCTGACGAACGAATACAAGCAACAACATGAGCGGTGTGGTGTATTACTCTACCGTCACCAACAACGCCCACGGCCTAGCGCTAAATGCGAAGTACAGTAACTGCTGCTGCCACTACTACTACTACTACTACTACTACTACTACTACTACTACTACTACTACTACTACTACTACTACTACTACTAGGCAGCAAACAGCAAGAAACACAGCAACCTTTCAGATATTTTTAAGAACGCAGCATCAGCGGAAGATGTCAGATGAAAGGAAGAGCCATGGAGATGTTCAAAGTTCGCGGCGGCGGTTCTCATAATGATCTTTAAATATAAATATCAACCATAATCTGACATTGAATTTTTCTTCTTTTTCTTTTTTTTTTTTCGACTGGGCATGCGGCCAAGGTTTGCAAATGGAAATACGACTGTAGTTTAAGCTAAATGAATCACATGTTACTACTATTGATATTTGATTTATCGACCAACCGACCCGAAATGGTAAAAAGAAGCCATTGTTGCCCCAAACAGAATATTAACATATAGAAATGGATGTTGTAGTTTTTTTCTGTTGTTGCTGCTGCTGTTGTTGTTGTTGTTATTGTTGTTGTTTTTGTTGGGGTAATTGTGGTGATGGTGGTTTTGGTGCTGGTGGTAGTGGTGGTGGTGTTGCTGTTTAGCGTCCAGATCAACTGAGAACGACCAGTCGTTTAGTTAAAGTCATTCCAATAACGCCACCACTCCATCTTCATAAGAAGGAATGATAAAAACCATTGAAGATCCAAGCAGTATATTAACATACAGAAATATGAGGAAACAGCCCTATTCTACTATTGTCCATATTGTAGTTTTTTTAGCTTCGTATCAACCAAAATGGAGTAGATTTAGGATTAAAAATTCTAGTTCTGGCTATTTCCTTCATTAAGGGAATGAGAAAAGCCATTGATGGTCCACACGACATTTATATATGAATATATGAGGGTACACATATATTTTCTCTTGTAATTAAAAACTTACATAAGCCATAAATTTAAAAGCGTACTACAAGTGACCATCCCCTCTGAAGGCAAATAATGGTGGCAAATTTTGGTACAAGGCCAGCAATTTTAGGGTAAGAGAATAGTCGATTATATTGACCCCTATATCTGACAGTATTTTTTTTTTATCTCATCGTTTCCGAAAGGAGGAAAGGCGATGGCCGACATCGGCAGAATCTAAGCTCGGAGTGCTAAGAGCCGGAAGAAATGCCGCTATATATCTTGTCCAACACGTTAAGAATTATGTTAGCTTGCCACCTTAAGAGAAAGAATAATTGCCATTATTGGCTCTACAAAATGGGAAGTATAAAACTATAAAGGAACACATATATTCTTATTCTATATTTGCTCATTTTGTTTAACACCAAGTCAAACCGAATCAAGGAAACCTATGATGAGAAACAATACAAACACATTACCTGATATACATTTACCTTATTAAAGACATCAACGTGTATTTTGAGATTTGACTATTATGTCTCAGATGAAGTAACCACGTTGATACGATTTGGTCATTGCAACACTTTTCAGTAATACATCAATGCCGTTGTTGTTGCGACATCAATATCTCTGTCCCAATGTGAACCCCGATTAAGTAAATGCATGCTTAAAGATTTTCCAACCTTGACAGTCCTGTCTCTATTGGATTTTCATCACTTTGTTTTGTTTTTGTTTTTCTTTGCGTGTGTGCTTTCTGCAAATTATGGGGCAATTTTAAGAAGGACAACTGCAAAAAATTATCAGCTCGCTGGACAAAATGCTTAGCGGCCGTCTTTATGTTCTGAGTTCAAATTCCGTGAGATTGTTGACTCTGCCTTTCACCCTTTCGGGATCGATAAAATAAGTACCAGTTGAGTACTGGGATCAATGCAATCGACTTATCCCCACTTCCGAAATTACTGGCCTTGTGCCAAAATTTGAATCCAACAATTATGGGATAATTTTTAGGCTATTTGCCGCAAGTCGATCAACCACGTAAGGACACCCTTTTTCGCCTCCTCCTTAAAAGAATGCTTCTTGTAGCAACTGCAGTTATAAGCTAATTCTCCTTCTCTTTAATTGATACGCTTGTGTGTGTATACATATGTATATACATACGCACACATATACACACGCACACATATATATAAAGATTTATATATGCCTATAGATATACATGTAAATAAATCTATACACACACATGCACACACATACACTCTCACACACACACACACACACACACACATATATATATATATATATATATATATATATATATATATACATAACATGTAATATGAATATAGACAAACATAAATAAATTTATACACACATCTCCACGCACACACACATATATATAAACATGTATATATGCATATAGATATACATATAAATAAATTTATACACACACATACACACATACATATACGTAACTGGCACTCCGTCGCTTACGACGACGAGGGTTTCATTGATCCAATCACGAGAACAAACTGCTCGTAAAACTAACTTGCAAGTGGATGAGAACACCACAGACACGTGTAGCCTTAACATAGTTCTTAGGGAGATTCGGCGTGACGCGGAATGCGACAGGGCTGGCCCCTTTGAAGTACAGGCAAAATTCATTCTTCTCAATGGTACATATAAACATGCACATGTATACCACACATTATGTGTGTGTGTGTGTGTGTGTGTGTGTGTGTGTGTGTGTGTGTGTGTGTGTGTGTGTGTGTGTATGTGTGTGTGTGTGTGTGTGTGTGCATTGGACCGCATTATAATAATTTTGGTGTTTCTGATTAAAGAATCTTGGATGTGAAGGATCTGATTTTATTTAGAAATTTTCTATTATAGCAGGTCAGGCGCTTATACCACATAGGTCTTATTCCGTTATGACATCTCCAACATAACTACAACATTCGAGAGAAATTTGACAAAGTATTGGGTTGTCCGGAAAGTTCGTGCCGATTTATAGCAGCTTACCTTTCGATTTATTTTAGAAAATGTTTGAGTCCATAAAATAGGATTTGACTACACCTCCATTTAGAGCACAGTTTAAGCTATCTTTTCGTGGAAGAAGGTTAATGTTCCTTTAACCTGTGTTAATTCTGTA
>NW_021834488.1:0-12500 GCF_006345805.1 Octopus sinensis
TGTGTGTGTGTATGTGTGTGTATATGTATGTATACACACACATATTTATATATATGTGTTATACTTTATTCAAAAACAGCAGAAATATCACAAAAGCTGTTGCTCAGAGTCTCACGTTCCCGTTCGTCGGACAGTTTTGTATTTTACATAAGTTTTTTTATCCTGCCTTTGTTTGTGAATCGGATTGGTAGGATAGAATTTGAGGCAGATTTAGCCAATATGTACTCACTATTTCCAGTTAGTACATAAAGAGTACACTCCCACCCACACCACCACACGCACTCATTAACTCTGAGTTAACACAAGAAAGTTAGAGAAAATGATATGCATATTAACAAGCGGAGATCTGATCTGGGCTGAAATCTAGTTAATTAAAATGTTGTCCTTGTAGTAGTAGTAGTAGTAGTAGTAGTAGTAGTCATTGTTGTTTTTGTTGTTGTTTAGCCCCGGGTCAGTTCTGATGGAGCTGATGAAGGATCACTCCATCTCATATTGATATCGAAGTCTGTCCACAAGGCCTGCAATTTCGGGGAAGGGAATAAGTCGAAGGTATCGACCTGAGTTCGACTGGTACTTAATTTATCGACCCCAAAAGGATGAAAGGCAAAGTTGAACTCGGCGGAATATGAACTCAGAACGTAGCGCCAGACGAAATACTATTTCTTTACTACCCACAAGGGGCTAAACACAGAAAGGACAAACAAGGACAGACAGACGGATTAAGTCGATTACATCGACCCCAGTGCGTAACAGGTACTTAATTTATCGACCCCGAAAGGATGAAAGGCAAAGTCAAATTTGAACTCAGAACGTAACGGCAGACGAAATACGGCCACGTATTTCGCCGGCGTGCTAACGTTTCTGGCAGCTCACCGCCTTAAAGTCAATCTCACGTTAAGATATAGTAGTTTACCTAGGACTACATTAATCGAACGTGTTCCATCTTCGTTATGACATCAAGGTGGAAAGTTTGAAGCGTATCTCACTGATATATTTAACCAATCGAATAATATGTTAAATGTTTTCTCCATTGGCTCATATTTGAAACGGACTGAAACTACCCCCCGTTATACCTCTCCAACTAAAAGGCAAAATTTCATGTTGAAAGCTTTTAGTGGCGTTCATTATCCATCAGTATATTACCACCTACTTCAATGATTTTAATCCATTTTTGGTTCATTGGTTCATTTATTTTCCATATTTCACTGTCTTTTCTTTTTTCTTTTTCACTCCGATCAAAATTCGTCTATTTTTCCAAAACCTCTTTCCATTGATCAAAGCAGTTTTTGAGAAGAGTATGCTTCATTAACGAAGTCTAATAAGACCGGAATATATCTACAGCTGTCATCTTAGTTGATAACAAAGTTCAGATGTTTTCTGCTAAGCAAATTTAATAAACAATTGCAGCGTGGAAGGTGTTTATAAGCCATTTAAGAAACACACAAAAACCATTAGATTCACTTCAACATTTAAATTCAATTTGTCAAAATATTTTCGTCGCTTTGGGACCGCGACCTGTTCACCGACAAAATTCCGTGCTGGATACTTATCATCATTCATACATGCTTGACTCATATGACATGTATCGCCCAACAAATTTATTTGTTTGGGGCAAGCAAAAACACATAAAATCATGAAAGGCCCAAGAGCAAAAAGATCACTTTTTGAAGTAACGTAGGCAAGTATGAGTCAAAAGTTCTCAACCAATTTAAATATCTTTGAGACTATTAGCAGCGTGGTTTGACAGCTTTTGTATGATTAAATGATACACATACATACACACACACATATATTGATATGTGTATGTGTGTGTGGTGTGTGTGTGTGTGTGTGTGTGTGTGTGTGTATTTGTTTAAGCGACTCGTGTTTTTTTGTTTATGTACAAGTAATTATATCGTTAGCTTTAGACTTCGGTATGTGAGAGAAAGACGTTTGGGAAAGTTTGCCTGGAATGTTGATACATTCACACACACACACACACACACACACACACACACACACACACAACACACACACATACACACATAAATATATATATATGAGGACAGAGAGAATAAGGAGTTTCACATGCATATATGTATAGAGAATGAGATGAGAAAAATTCGAGCAAGAGAAAAGAATTATTTGAAAGCAAGATCGACAGGAAAATAATGAACATAAAATAGCTTGTTTAATTAAGATTTATTCAATTATTTGCTCATCTTGTTGTTTGTTTGGCTTTGTTATATTTTCGTTTTGCTCGGAGCCTGTTTTTCTTCTTCTGTTTCACGACCGAGTCTTAATGATTACAAATAGTTCCGCAGCAAAGAATGCAAATATTCGTTGCACATTCATCGCTCTCAAAGTACGAGCATGTTCACATCGCTTCAAAGAACATAGAACAAAAGAAAAAGAATGACCGCACTTAGGGATGCATCACGTTAAGATTTCCTCTGTTATGTCATGATAAATGTACTTCCCACGGTTCCGCCAAACGCACGACACTCTTGATTATGTGTGTGTGTGTGTGTGTGTGTGTTGTGTGTGTGTGTGTGTGTGTGTGTGTGTGTGTGTGTGTGTTGTGTGCGTGTGTATGAGTGTGTGTGTATTTATATTCATATTTATAAGGCGGCAAGCTGGCAGAAACGTTAGCACGCCGGGCGAAATGCGTAGCCGTATTTCGTCTGCTGTTACGTTCTGAGTTCAAATTCCGCCGAGGTCGACTTTGCGTTTCATCCTTTTAGGGTCGATAAATAAAGTACCAGTTACGCACTGGGGTCGATGTAATCGACTTAAACCGTTTGTCTGTCCTTGTTTGTCCCCTCTATATTTAGCCCCTTGTGGGTAGTAAAGAAATATATATTCATATTTATATCTACATTTATATAGCGTATGAAGTTTATGGGAGGCGCGTGGCTTAGTGGTTAGGGTGTCAGCATCATGATCGTAAGATTGTGGTTTCGATTCCTGGACCGGCGGACGACGCGTTGTGTCCTTGAGCAAAACACTTCATTTCACGTTGCTCCAGTCCACTCAGTCGGCAAAAATGAGTAACGCTGTGATAGGCTGGCGTCACGTCCAGCTGGGGAAGACATACGCCATTGAAACCAGGAAACCGGGCCCATGAGCCACCTTGAGCATAATCCTATGATCCAGAAAAAGGAAGGAAAAAAGAGTCACTTGCTGTAATGTGTTTTTTGCATGACATTATTGACCGAGGTTATCGTGGTCTTTTCCGCAGGCTTTTCTTTCCACGGATAAACCTAATCTGTTTCCCTTTTTACATTATGAAATTTCTGTGATACACGATCCCTATTGATCGAATTTCTAAGCCCCTTTTTTTTCTCTTCACAAATAGAAAAGTTCTACTTTGTATTTTATCCCCATGTGTGTTCAGCCCTGTGTGGCCAATAAAGAAACGCATCTATCTATATGTATGCGTATATAAATATATATATAACATACATATATACATATATACATATATATATATATATATATATATATATATATTATATATATATACATTATATTATAATGGGTAGATAGATAGATGGGTGGATATATATATATATGCATATACATCATATACATATATAACATATATATTCATACATATATGTATATATATATATATATATATACTACATATATACATATATATATATATATATATATATATATACACACATATATCCACCCATCTATCTATCTATCTATTATGTTATATTATATTATGATATAATATATATATATATATACACGACGAGCATCTTCCACTTTCCGTCTACCAAATGCACTCACAAGGCTCTGGTCGGCCCAAGACACTTGCCAAAGTTGTCACGCATTGGGACTGAACCCGGAACAATGTCGTTGGGAAGCAAGCTTCTTACACGCAGCCACGTCTGTGCCTATACGCGCGCGCGCGCGCGGTGTGTGTGTGTGTATAAGTATATCTCTACATATGTATATACATACAAGCATGCATACATACATGCATACATTTGGACATACAAACAAGAGAGAAAAAGAGAAAGTGAGTATAATGTACTAAAGTTTAGTCAATCGGTGACGAACTTCGTACTTCATACCCAGTGCAAATTCTGAGTTTCAGATTTCTATCGGGTCACCGTCTCGACAATCGTGATAGAGAATATGCAGAAGGGGTGAAACCGAAACCTGAGCTTCAAGTAATTGATTGTATAACGTCATTACTCACAGGTGTCAGTGCGTTAACGAAACATTTTGTATGTTGATATAGCCAATACACGCAAACACACATACATACACAAACAGTGACATACCGTAAATCTTCGAGTATAGTCAGCACTTGAGTATAATACGCAGGAGATTTTTAGGGGGCTGTGCCTCTGAAAAACCTAAATATTGTGTATAATACGCACTCCTTCTCTAACTTGAGTCGTGCATAATTAAGCCAGCAGCACCTAGTCGAACAAATACTTCAGCGCATGCGTAATACAATAATGGTGATGTTCTTAACTGTTATATGGGAATGTAAATACGCTTGCAAATTGTTTTTGTTACATGTTATTCTGTGTTCTGAATACTTCTATTTAATAAATGTTGTTTACTGCAAGTTATGGATGATTTTTTTATGACTTCATTGCTTTCAGGCTTATCTTAAGGTATTTTCATGCCCGACATCCCAAAATGTGTCTGAATAAACATTGCCGGACAGCAAATAGAGACTCGGACATTGCTTAGAAAATATTTTTCATTTTTAACCTCGTATATAGTACGTACTAAGGATTTTGACCACTAAATTTTGGGGAAAAAATGTGGATTATATTCAAGGATTTACGGTATGAATATATGAACGCACGTGAATACAAAACGAGAAATTAAAAAGTTACGTCAGCGCAATAGAGGAAACAACAAAGATTAATGTTTTGTCTAAAAGTAGAGAAAGAGAGAAGGGGTGGAGAGAGAGAATCAGACAGACAGACAGACAGACATACAAATAGACAGACAGTTAGACAGACAGATAGATAGATAGATAGATAGATAGATAGATAGATAGATAGATAGATAGATAGATAGATAGATAGATAGATAGATAGATAGATAGATAGATAGATCTACTGTGTATATCCCACTTTTGCTCTATCCAAGATAAAACCATTAAACTATCAATAGCTTTCTCTGCACACCAATAATAAAGCAAGGCGCTGAAATGCAATTCATTAGGCATAGACAATATAATTGTATAATTGAGTAGTATTTTGTTAGCATTCAGTGCTGAATAATTACTGCCTCAGACGGGGAAGCGTAATAAAACAGTGATTTTTTTCCATTGTATCTTCTATTGAATATCTGAGATGACGTTTCTATTAATTTGCTAAGACCTTGAATAAGCGTAGAGACCGTGTCTTTTGCCTCAAAGAAATTAAGCCAGAAACAATATACATATACATACACACATACATACATGGAAGCATACATACATACATACATGTATGTATGTACATGCATACATACATACATATATAGACTTGTAATTATTGGGGAATTGGGATATATAACACGCTGCTTAAATACCGATCTTGAGGAATTAGACTTCTCAAAACCAGAAAGGAGAAAGCTGATTCAAGGACTACAGATCCAATCCATCACTGGAACTGTAAAAATCTGTAAAACTTTCCAGATGTTTATCATTTAAGTATATGTGCGCATGTCTAGACATGTAACTATATACACACGTAAAATATAACATATAAATATGCACGCGCTCTCTGACTCCGAATACTGCGCATATATATATATATATATATATATATACATGCAAAAAGACCTTGCTGATGTTGTTGGAATTACAATAAAGGGGCCTCGGGCTAGGATAGAAATGTTCAATTAAAACTGAATAATAATATACATACATGTATGTATACACCCTGACTAAGAATTAGCATTTGTACCTATCTTCATAGGTGCATTACGTTATGTACCAACAAATTTGTACAAAAACCTAGTAAAACTCGGTTTCACGGAAAAAGAACAAAAGAAACTGACGCAAATTCTTCAAATCCAATATATATATATATATATATATATATATAAAGACTCCCTTCGGTCATGAATGACCATGGGATTGCACCTAGAAAGTTATCCTCCTAGACACAAGTCCGGGCAAGGTTGTTTATGGAAGGCCAGCAGTCGCCCATGCATACCAGCCTCCCCTCTCCACGCCACCAGTGTTATCCAAGGGAAAAACAAAGTCGATACAGCTTGGCACCAGTGACGTCGCAGCTCATTTCTACAGCTGAGTGAACTGGAGCAACGTGAAATAAAGTGCCTTGCTCTAGAACACAACACGCAGCCCGGTCGGGATTCGAGCTCACAACCTCACGATCGTAAGCTCGACGCTCTACCACTGAGCCATGCGCATATATATATATATAATATATATATATATATTATGGCAGATGAATTCACCAAAAATTTAGATTCAGATGAATTAAGATGGAATTTAGGACGGTATTATCCATAAAATTTCAAAATAAGGTGATTAAAATCAAAATAAGCAACAAGGATATCCATACCTTAATGAATAATAATGAATGTTTTTTGTCTATCTCCTTAACTTCTTGGAGATTTTAAGTAAAATTATATTTATGTGTCCATCTGTTTTGATTTAATTAAATTCTATGTCTTTCTGCAGCTGAGGATTGCTCTACATTTAAATTGATATAATGGTTTCATTGTGCAATTAAATGGAGTTGAGTGAAACGATCGTACTGCATTACCTCTCGTTATACTCGTTGCTTATTTTGCTATATATATATATTTGAAAGACGTTCCAGAACTTGAGTGATGCATCGACAGTTCAACGAAAACACCGACTCAACCATATACTTACAAACACTAGAAATTCCTCAGCTCAAAAAGTCTTGTTGCTTTGTAAGCGAACCGGCTTGAACTCTCTCAAGAACTTAAATTCACTCCAAAGAAAAAAATACACGTATACGCGTTTTAATGTGTGCATGTTTGTATATGTATATATATATATATATATATATATATATATATATACGTAAGATATATAAATATATATATAATATATATATATATACGTATGTATATATTATGTATATATATATATACGTATGTATGTATATATATATAATATGTATATATATATATATGTATATATATATATGTATATATATATATATATGTATACATAATATATTATATATATTATATATATATATATATATGTATATATATATATATATATATATATATATATATATATATATATGATAATATATATATATATATATATAATAAATATTAGGGAATAAATCCAAATTACAGGGAAAAAATCAGTTTAGGATAAATCCAATTTATAGTAAAATATTATAAAATATTATTAGAGACAAAACCACTATTTTGCAAAACAAACAAGGAAAGACTTAATCAATACATAAAATTTTAATAAATAGTCAAAAAAACCGCCACTACAATGTTTCTTGTCTTATCGACAATCTTCAGGTGGACTTCCAATAAGTCAGTTTCATAATTTGAAACTGACTTATTGGAAGTCCACCTGAAGATTGTCGTCAAGACAAGAAACAATTGTAGTGGCGGTTTTTTTTGACTATTTATTAAAATTTTTATGTATTGATTAAGTCTTTCCTTGTGTTTTGCAAAATAGTGGTTTTGTCTCTAATAATATTTATATTATATATATATATTTATGTATGTATATATATACAAACAAATGTATCCAAGTTAACATGAATGTCTTATTAAAACACCGAATATTAAGTGTGTGTGTGTGTGTGTCTGTTTTATATATATAGCAAGAGTTTCATACATACATGGATAAATACCACTTTCAGCTTTAATAACAGAGTGTCATTTGCAATCTGGATTCTTGTTGAGAAATTGCTTGTCTAATCTTCTGAATTGTGAATTGGCCAGTTGCATGACATCAACTCGGATAGCTATTCGTCTCTCCTTCTCTCTCACGTTTGTTGTGTCCCAAACACTAAGCGCTGCACTAACTACCTCCCGGCAGTCTTTCCTCCCTCGAGCTGTCAATCTTCTGATAACCCCTCCTACTTCAAGTGTAACGCATTGTCGGCGATATAATGATTTTGAACCTCAACATAAACCGAATTGATCTGACTTATCTAAACGATCTTGTGAAGATCAATGTCACAATGACCTATCCTCTTGTTTCCAGCTTGTCTTTCAATGTCCATATTGATTACGTGTTCGTGTGTATTTGTATTTGTTCATGCGTGTCAATGTATGTTGTGTGGGCGTTTGTCTGTGTATGTGTGTTTGTGTGTGTTTATAGTGTGTGTTTATATGTGTGTGTCTCTTTGTCTTTGTGCCTGTGTGTGTGTGTGTGCAGATGTCCAAAATTAATGCCAAAAATAACAGAGAAGAGAAAATAAAAACAACGTGCGATTATTTATTTAACACTAAATGAAAGCTTAAGGAAGCCAAAGTTTCTTTGACGATTCGCGCTTAAGTTCTTCTTCAGAAAGTTAGACACAGAAGAACAAATAAATGTAAAAGAAAACAGTGACAATAAAGAAAAAATACGTTAATCTCTGTCAAATCATACGCACATAAATATTGCTTGCCTGGCCTCAAACCCCAAAATTCTGGTGGATTCTCAGGGGAGACATCATAGCAAATGGCGTGTCTTAGTCAGTTCTAGATTAGTCGGTGTTTATCCTACCATAGGTAAGACGACAACCGATTTCTTCCAGAAAGAGACAGAGATGGACAGACAGAAAGAGAGTATTGCCACTGATTAAATTTCACCTCGTAAATTCATCTCATGCATATTTACAGGGGAGGTGCAATGGCCCAGTGGTTAGGGCAGCGGACTCGCGGTCGGAGGATCGCGGTTTCGATTATCAGACTGGGCGTTGTGTGTGTTTATTGAGCGAAAACACCTAACAGCTCCACGAGGCTCTAGCAAGGGGTGGTGGCGACCCCTATTGTACTCTTTCCCCACAACTTTCTCTTACTCTCTCTTCCTGTTTCTTGCGTAATGCTGCGAAGGACTGGCGGCTCGTCCAGCTAGAGAGAACACATACGCCACAGAAACCGGGAAAACGGGCCCATGAACCTGGCTAGGCTTGAAATGGGCGACGTTTATTGTTTTTTTTTAATATTTACAGGGTGTAAGACGCGTAGCCTATTGGTTAGGGGGTTAGGGTATTGTACTCACGTTCCTACGATAGTGGCTTCGATTCTGGGGCAGAACGGTCTATTGTTTTCTTCAGAAAAACACATTGTTTCATGTTGTTCTAATCCATTCAGCTGTGAATGACTCTCACCATCGACTCAGAAGTTAACCTGGTGACTGACCGGTGTCCTGTTCAGTGGGTTTTAGTATGATGTTAGACACCACGATTCTATGGGAAGCAGATTGATCTCCAGCTTTATGAGTCCTAGAACTCACGAAAACCTTTAATTTGTGAGAGTCTATACTCCAAGTACATGTTGCTGATAAGGATCTGAGTTACATAAACATATTAGAAAAGCTATTGAATTACAGTAAGAGATGAAAAATGTCTCCATTCTGTCTCCAAAGTCTCATATTAACAAAAATACCATAGTCAAAAGATTTGTTACATCCACAAAAGTCATTTCGATCGTAATGAGTGTCATTCAGTCCAGGGCTGAGTTATAAATCTTTCATCAATGAATTAGGGAAACGAAAGAACAAAATATATTGATATATCGAGAAGCAAGTTGTTGATTTTCTTGTGGTTATTATTTTCAAACAATACTTGTCACTTGTCAGACTAGAAGCGAGGAAGACGTTTTTTGTTGGACATTATTAAGAACTATTTAACCGTTAAACAGGTGAATCGTTATGTTTCAGTCCTCGTTCAATTGATCTTTATAGGATAGGCTAATGAAAAAATGAATTTATGATACTTTATATGAAGTGCTTGTACACACACATACGACATAGACATATATATATGTATATGTGTGCGTGTGTGTGTGTGTACATATGCATAACATTACATGTCTATACATACTTGTATATATCTTTAACTATAGATGATGATGATGATGATGATGATGATGATGATGATGATGACGAATTTCTCCTTCAGTTTCGATGTTTTTTATGGCACCGGTGAGATAACTAGCTGGCGAAAGATTTATCAAACAAAATCATAATTCTCCCATGTAGCCATGTAGCAATATGATCAGAACAAACTGCTGACAATATTGCAGATACAGAAATTTGTTCTTACATTGTAACTGTTTTTTCTCCACAGTTTGTTATCTATCCTATGTCTATTCGTTTTTTAATAGATATTTGATGGTGATATCCTTTTAAAGTTTTAGGGTATATCTCAGTTGCTTTGTATCAAAGAAATTTGACGACACAATTTCTTCGCATTATATCTGTAGGTTTCAAATGTATACCCACCCACTCAGGTTTATAAACAAGCTGTATAATTTCACGCTTCTGTGGAACTGATTGAAGACTATTCTCGTTAATTAATTTATGAATCAGTATTTAAAACAATTTTAAAGTGATCCTTCTTTCCACGCAATTTCGTTTTCGTAAGTCAGCCGCATGGTACCATCAGTAGTCAAGAGAGATGAGCCGCAAATGTATATAGCCCATAAATCTTCACATCGTCATATAATGCCTCTAGGTCATCCTATTTGCTGTGATCTGATTCTCAATGGTTATTTGTGCCTATCGTGTCCTTTAAGGCACCTAAAAGATGCATTCTTCTGTGATATTTATCGCATTTGATTTATTGTCGAGCTCATCACGTTTCTTAGTTTCAATCATTCAACCGTTGAATGTAACTTGACATTTTTATATATCTCGAAGCTTTGGTATTTGATGTCGCTGTTAACCCAAAATGCTGAAGAATATTTTACTGCAATACAAAGAGTGATTCAATAGCTAACAAGTCGCATGGTATAAAAGCATAAAAAGAGCATTTTATCACGTTTCCTGTTGATTCCGTAATTAACTAAATGCCGATCCTTGGATCAAGATGCATTCAAATTCCTTTACTGTTTCCTGTGTGTGTCTGTCTGTAAAATATCGAATGTGTATCATAACCCTACGTAGAGGCGCGTGGCTTAGTGGTTAGGGTGTCAGCATCACGATCGTAAGATTGTGGTTTCGATTCCTGAACCGGGCGACGCGTTGTGTTCTTGAGCAAAACACTTCATTTCACGTTGCTCCAGTCCACTCAGCTGGCAAAAATGAGTAACAAAAATGGCGTCCCGTCCAGCTGGGGAGTACATACGCCATAGAAACCGGGCCCATGAGTCTGGCTAGGCTTTAAAAGGGCGCATTTATTTATTTATTTATCATGACCCTATAGTTAAGTAAAAGTCTAATGCGCGTTCTGTATTCTCCTTTTCCGATCAAAATATTCAATGTATTTCTGCTTTATTTGCACCAAGACGCTCGAGAGAGTTTTGCTCGTGATTAGACATGGAAAACAATCAGTGAAAGTTTGGTACATGAGAGTCATACTCGCTTGCGAATATCCGCTATAGATTTTATGATCTTTTTTTCTAACTATAAATACAAGCGAATTATGAATTGTTACCAGTATTATGCTAGGGCTAACGCATATAACAGTATATAAAGTTCAAATAGTCTCACAAGAAATGTAATACGAAATTTCTCATATTTGTTTTCCAAATGATTTTGATTTACATTTAAACAAATGCTGTGCTGTTGTAGATTCAGTGAATTGAGAGGGTTATTTATTGTCGTCTTGATCTGTATCTGCAGATAAAATAATAATCCAGACTTGTACTGGCGTCGATTCAGTCAAAATTATATATCACTGTTGCCTTATGTCAATATAACATATCAATATTTACAGGTACGAAATTATTTATGTGTGAGTAAATACTTGAAGCAAAACAAATTGAAAACAAATTTTGAAGTTTGTTGTGTATTTTTTCACACAGAAAGTTAGTTTCTAAACTGACATCTTTACAATGACATACATTCATTTTGACAAACTTCAAAATCGATTCTATTGTAAAATCAATTAAACACTGGAAGGAAACATTCATTTCTGAATTTTCTTATCACGAACACCTAATCCGGTTTGTATTAAGACAAATGGTTTGTTGTTGAAAATAATTATGGATTACTTTATTACTTTAAAAACGAGAACTGTTACTGTTACCAAACAAGATTTTTATTGAACTTTTAGTATTATTAAACTATAGGATGCTTCTAGTTAAAGGATAATATAAACAATTAACAAACAAAATCATTAATAGAGTTTGTATACGGCGTAAATAATGTATTGCCTATCATATACATAAGTGATAGAACTGTTACTTCAAACACAATGTCTCTTGAAGTGAAATAAATGCTATGAGACATTTTGGCCCAACCGTTTTGGCACAACCGTTTTGGCGCTGATTATTTGATGTTGTTATTTCGATGTTGACTTATTTGACATCAGATATTTCATATTTCTTTCTTTCGCTCCCTCCCTCTCCTCTCTTTCTAC
>NW_021834488.1:17500-35000 GCF_006345805.1 Octopus sinensis
AAATTATCAAGTAGTTAGCGGGAAAAACCTCATAAGAGAAAAATCCACCAATTTTTCTCTTAAATATATTTATTTATATTATATAGAGGGCATTACTACACATAAATGCCACACGCCAGGAGGTTACTAAGTCAAAACTACTAAAATAAATAAACACATCGTACCGAATATATATATATATATGTTCATATGAATGTATGCCATGTGCTTCAAGATATAACCTTCTGTTTTCTTTTTTTGCAGATATTTTATATTAAAAATGCGTGTCTTATCTGATTTCTGGTGAGGACAATTTGTTGGAGGACTGACCACTAGAATCTCTAAAATCATGCTGGAACCAAAACCACAGTAAAACCAACTTTGACAAGCATAATTCTTGACGGAAGGCAAACCTTACAGAGAGGTATCACAGCATTGTGAAACGAATTCTCTAAAAATCATCGAACTGCAGCAAAAATAACAGAAGAATTTAACAACTAGCTTGTCAATTCTGTGTCAATCAAAACCCGTTTGTCGTCAGTTCCATAAAGCTGGATACCGTGGGAAAACGGAAATTGCTAAATTTTTCCTGCTCCTCATCGACATTGATAAGCAGAAAAATTGGTGTGTAGGCTATCAGAAGTGTTCAATGGCTAAATGAAGCAATGTCGTCTTCTTTGACAAATAATCATTCACACCTTTTCCCCTACTTCGGGGTGACCTTATATCTGGAAAGAGCACGACGAAGCTCTCGACCCTGACTTGGTTAAAATGAGGTTCTGTGATCATTTGGGCAACCATATCATAGAACTCTTCCGGCTCTTTAGTTCTTCTACATAGCAGAGTTTACGACAAGGATGATCTGAGTATTTTGGCTGATCATATTCATCCAATGGTACAAACATTGTTCCCTGATGGTAGCACAATCTTCCAGGACGATTATGCATCGACTTCCATGACTACTACTATTGGTATGAAGAACACAAAAGGGAAGTAGAACATTTGAAATCCCCTTCTCCGACCCCAACAATCACCGGACCTCAATAAAATCGAGGATTTTAGAGTAGAAAGTAGGGGCTGCTTCCCTTTTAAAATTATAAATATCATCATCGCTGGACGAATTAAAGTAGGTTTTTCGTCGAGGAATTACTTAAAATTACTTTGAGAAACTTTAAGAACCTGCGCGAGTGAATCCTCGATGTATTAAAGGTGGGGTGTAATTGATGACAGGGGAAAACCAGCTTCATATTAAATAATAAACTTCCATTGAACAAGAAACAAGGTGTTTTCATTATTTCAACTAGATCACACAGAGCTCTCTCTCTCTCTCTCTCTCTTTCTCTCTCTCTCTCTCACCCTTTCTCTCTCTCTCTCTCTCACCCTTTCTCTCTCTCTCTCCCCGTTTCTTCTCTTTCCTGAGAACCCCTAAATCGCGGGGGGCGTAAACAAACTAACATTGGTTGTCAAGCGGTGGCAGGAGTGGACAAACACAGACAATAAAACACACGTGCACACACACACACACACACACGTACACACACATACATACACACATACATACACTCGACGGGTTTCCACACAATTCCATCTACCAAATTCACAAGACATTGGTTGAGTGACCCGCGGCTATGGTATTAGACACTTGCCCATGGTGCCGCGCGGAAGCCTAATGTAATATATACGAGACCTATAGTAAATGACTGGACTTTTAAATATATTGTCTACCTGTACGGCTTCAAAATGCATTGTCCACTTGTTCTTTCTAACCTTGAATCGAGATGGTAGTTAAAAAGAAAATGCCATGTTGTAACGTAAAAGATGGTAATTAAGATAGATTTAAACAAAGAACAAGTTAGCCATTATTTTGAACAATAGCCTGCGTCGATATGTCAAAGGTCAAAACACATTTCTAGTGTTAATGACCAACAGTCAATTTGTCGGCTTATTTTTGGTAAGTTTGAAAGGACAAGTAAAGAACTTCATTATATGCTTTGCTGTTGTTTTTTTTTTTCTCTTCCTCTACATGGAAAAAAATATCTTTAAATATCCACAAGCAAAACGGGTAATTCTTCCTACACGATTATCTTATGTGCTATTGCGCATGCAATATTCACAAATCCATACAGACATAAACATTCATGTCAACAAATTGACCCTAGTACATATTCTTTTCCTTTTTTTTTTTTTTGTAAAGCCTGGTTCTTATTCTATCGTTTTCTTTTGCCGAACCGCTAAGTTACGGGGTCGTAGATAAAGCAACACTGGCTGTCAAGCGCTCGTGGGAGACAAACACATGCACAAAGAGACACATGCATAGATATATATACATATCTATCTATATCCACCCATACATACATACGTACATATTTATATGTGTGTGTATAAACACGTATATATATTATATATACATATATATGTATATATATATATGAAATATAATATATATATATATATATATATATATATATATATAAATATATATGTGCATATTATATATATACATATATATACATATATACAGATATTATATATACATATATATATATACATACATATACACATATATTATATTTATATATATATATATATATACAT
This sequence comes from Octopus sinensis, assembly GCF_006345805.1. Taxonomy (NCBI): domain Eukaryota; kingdom Metazoa; phylum Mollusca; class Cephalopoda; order Octopoda; family Octopodidae; genus Octopus; species Octopus sinensis. The sequence continues at coordinate 20,075 of NW_021834488.1, forward strand.
ATACACCACCACCCCACACACACATATATATATGTATATATATGTGGTCTCATCAATAAGTATGAGAATGTTGCCATAGTAACGAAGGTAAAGCACGCAAAGTGAAGCCGCTTGGCACAGACCGACCTTGAACTCTACTCTGCATGCGTACTAAGTTATAACATTCTAACTGACTTCCACTGTGCTTGGAAGAAAGATGGCGCGTAGCGTGTGATCGTGACATTAACCATAACAGAGACAGCTGAGCAGAGAATCTGCATCAAATTTTGCCAAAAGCTTGCGATACTGTTCAGAAGCCTACGCAAAGATTTCAAAAAGATTCCATAGTTCTCGACACAATCAAAGAGATCTTGTGCAACTGAAACCCGAAGGGTTTTTTTTTTTTGTGAGCTGCAAGACGTTTTGGCACAAACTTGGAAGACACGCGTCTCATACCCAAATCTTCAGTGGTAATGGACTGAACTGAACCGTAAGTAATCTGCACATCCACTGATAATTCACGGATGGTGATTCGACGATTTCACCCTCACAGCTGGACATCTGCGATGTTTTTTCTCATTTCTGCTGGTTGTATGTCTCCAAGAACGTCCTTCAATATCGACATTTTTTCGGCCATCTTAAAAACGTCTGAACCGCTCGTAATCTTGTGTGCGGCTCACACACTCGTCTCCATAAATTTTCTGAAGCTTTGCATAGGCCTCCGAACAAGTATCGCCCTGACAACTTTCTCTGTTATGCTTAATGCGAGGATCACTCGCTACACACCTTCCTTCTAAGCTCTACTATAAACAGCAGAAGTGAGCTAAAACGTTAAAACTCAGTGCGCATGCACAGCAGAGAGGTCAAGGTTAATCTTTGTCAGGCGGCTCTACTCTGCGTGCTTTACCTTTGTTACAATGGCAACAGCTCGGATACTTATTGATTAGGCCTCTATGATTTGATCTGATTTGATTTGATCTAGTTTCAGCTCATGTGCTGTGGCCAAGCTGGGGCACCACCATTTACACACACACACATGTGAATCGTTGGCGATTTTTTATCTTCGTCTTCCTTTACTATTTAACTTTGGTCTGTTTCTGAAGAAGAGCTTTGCTCGAAACGTTAAACTACCATTCTTTCCTTCCCTGAGCGTCCGCTAATGCTTTACATGTACGACTTCCTCGCGTTGTCATTTTTTGTGTATGTTTGTTCTTGTTTCCGGGGGATTTATATATATATATATATATATACACAACGATTTGTTTTTCAGTTTCCATCTACGAAATCTCTTCACAAACTTTTAGGTCGGCCAATGGTTAAAATAGAAAACACTTGCCCAACCGAGTGAACCCTGAACCATGTGGTTGGGAAACAAGTTTCTCACCACATAGTCACTTATTTAGTAGCTACAAATTTATTATTCATATAAAAATTGACTTAGACAATAGTAATGTGATGTCACACAGGTACATCTACTCATACACATGTACATACACACTCCTTCACACACATGTAGGTGCATGTATGATTTGTGGTTAGACTGTTAAGCTCATGAACATGAGTTCATGTCTTGGATTCCAGGATCAGGCGACACTTAGTATACTTAAGCTAGGCGTGTCCTTTCACGTTGAATCTGTTTACTTAACTGAAATGAGTAACACTCTAGTCGAGTGCAACACTCCAGTCGAGTGTTTGCACAGCGCTCTTCCAGCAGCTGCATCTTTCTCGATGTTCTGATGGTCAAGCGTTGAAAGGCCAAGAGGATGTGTTTGACCACGCGCGAATACATAAGCACGGGAAACAATTAATGATATTTCATTGCACGTTTTCAGGGCATACGTGCTTGCAAGTATCAACTATGTGTGTATGTATGTATGTATGTATGTATGATGTATGTATGTATGTATGTATGCATGTATGCATGTATGTATATATATGTGTATGTATGTATGCATGTATGTTTGTATTATGTTTGTATGTACGTACGTACGTATGTATGTATATATTTATATATATGTACATACGTATGTATGTTCAATTCACATAAACACATAGAATGTACAAATGTGTATAACATTCTATTCGTAAATCCCGAAGACACATGGACTGTAGTGCAATAATATGCATGAAAAGAAGATACTTCTACGTGGCCTCATTATATGCTAGAAACAACAGACAAAATTTTAAAACACAATGCTCTCTAACATCTGATTGTTCAGAGCTGAGTCAAGGCTAAATTACGCCAACGATACATACACTAACGCTCGCCCCATTCCACCCCATCACACACATGTATTCTGTATATTCTTTTAGAGGAGAGAGAAAGATGGAGCGGGAAGGGAGGTAGAATATTCAGACATGGCGTTACGTTTATAGATCAATGTGTTAATAGAAAGCTATAAAATATAATTGGATCAATAAATACATACATTCCGCCATGGTGTATTAATTAACACACATCTAATTATTCATAAGTATGCGTATACAAATATATAGCAAAGTTGCTTAAATACCTCTGTATATATATATATATATATATATATTATATATATTATATATATATATATACATACACGCATGTATATGTGTGTGTGTGTGTGTATAAAGTCACCGGTCTAACAAATTCACTGAGTACGGATTCATCAGTCAATCCGTATACATACATACCCACACACGTACCTGCGGGGGCGTGCGTGTATATATGTAAATCTGTATGCATATATGTATATATCGTGAGAGATTATGGAAAGGGACACCGTACGTCAGTTTTAGGCCTCCATACATAATGCATGAATCTATTTAAACTAATCAAAACAAGTCATCCAGTACATGTGACATATATGCTCTGCATATATTTGGCAGAGTTGTTAAGGCGTCGGGTAGAAAGTGTTTCACATATTGTTCCAACTAAGTGGGTTCAAATCCTACCAAGATCAACTTTGCCTTTTGATTTTTTTGTGGTCGATGAAAACGTACATCGATGGTTTGGCGGAAATGTAGGAACGTCGCACCCCATACGTGTCTTATTTATTCCGCTTCTTTAAGTTCAGAGTTCAAATCACGTTGTGACCTGCTCGTGTAACAGATTTAATACGTCGCCCGTAATTAAGACATCACCACAATTTGGCGCTGTGAATACCTGTAGCGGTGTCAATTCCGTAGCAAGCATTTGCGCCGCACCTCTGGTTTGTGGACAGATTCCTCTTTCATTCCCAACTGTTTCGGAGGCTTTGTACAGGGTCGTAAGACTAAAAACATTAAAAAGCATGTTTTACAGGCGAATAAAATGGCCCGTCTTTACATTGTATCCTGCACCAGAAACTAATAAAAACTCAAATATCTTCAAATTTCTGGTACCTAGATACCTATATAAGTTAAGTTAGGTGAATATATATATATATATTATATAATATATATATATATATATATAATATATGTATATGGGACCACTCTGTCGGTTACGACGACGAGGGTCCTAGTTGATACGATCAATTGAACAGTTTGCTCCTGAAATGAACGTGCAAGTGGCTGAGCATTCCACAGACATGTGTACCCTTAACGTAGTCCTCAGGGAGATTCAGCATGACACAGGTACTACTCATTTTTGCCAGCTGAGTGGACTGGACCAACGAGAAATAAAGTGTCTTGTTCCGGCCGAGAATCGCTAGCCACTACACATTCTCTATTTTCTCTCCTTTTTTCTTTCTGTGTAAGAGCGTAGGCTCGAAACGTTAAAGACTTTTCCAATTCCCGAGCGTTAAACTAATACATCTGTTTGTTGTCTACACCACCTGTCTTCGACTTTTGTTTTGTTTTTCTTTTGTGAACTCTCCCCATATATACATACATACACACATACGCACATACACTTCTATCTCTTTCTATCTATCTATCTATCTATCTATCTATCTATCTATCTAATATATATATATATATATATATATAGTGATTGAGGGATTCCGAGTTTTGCAATTTGGTTTTTCTTTAGCCTATTAATTAAAAAAGTGTAAATAAAATAGGTGCTGCTTAATTGTATTTCGAACGTATCTTGTGGGGCATTCGACTAAACTGCACCTTACAACAACTGCACGTTGCCCGCACCAGCAATTATTTAAAAGTGAATCTATCTATGCATACAAACATGCATACATACATACATACATACATACATACATACATACATACATACATACATACATACATACATACACCTGCTCTGCAAATGCTAACGTTTTTTAGAAAATTAATAAGAAAGAGAATATTTAGGAGCAACTACTTCGAAAGATACAGCTTCTCTACCCAACTTATAAATTCACATGTACATGTATTATTGGCACACTTGGCTTTGTTAATAAATGCTTGAGTGGCAATCTCGAAAATGTCAATTTTTCTGGCAAAATAAATGATAAAAAAAGTCTAATCGTTGTTGACACTTATATTCCAGAGATGGGTCGGTGTATCTTTGTGAGAAGATTGTCGGCCCCAGTATGATAAAAGGCAAATTTGACCTCGCATTGACATAGAGCCGTGTTGATTTTTGCGCAAAAGATCTCCAATTGGTTTGAATCGACGCACTCGTACGCTTCACTGATACTTATTATATTATTAACAATCCTGAAAACAAGAGTTGACATCGGCGGAGCTTAAACTCAGAATGCAAAGTGTTGTAACTAAATACCATTAAGCATTTTGTCCGACGCACTAAGGATTTTGCTAATCTGCAAAATACTGATTTCTAATACAAACACAAGGTTGATATACGCAGGATGAGTATGATCAATTAATTCTACCCATTAATTGACTTATATTTGTTGTATCGACCACAGAATGATGAAGGGCAAAGTTTAATGTTCGCGGGGCTTGAGCCTAGAATGTAAAGTAGCGAAATCAATAGTGTAAAAATTGTATCTGACGCGCAAACTATTAAGTTAATCTACTCTACTTGAACAGTGTAAAATATCCATTTTTCACATCAGAATGTCTCAAATTTAGGGACTACTGAGTATAAATTAGTATATCGATCAGCACTTTATTGAAACTAATTTTAAAGGTGCTGAGAAATCTGAAAGGCAAAGTTGTTTGTAGAGGAATTTGAACTCAGAAACAAAACAACTGGATTTAAATACCATATAAATTTTTGTTCGATGCTCTACTGATGCAGCAAATCTACTGTTAAGATTAGTATTGGTTTCAAATTTGGAACAAGGACAGCGATTTCAACTGGGGTTTATTTCCCAGAAAGGATGACAGGCAAAGTCGAATTCGACGGAATTTGATCTCAGAACGTAGCGATGGACGAAATGCCTCTAAGTATTTAGTCCATCGTGCTAACTATTATGCCAGCTCGCTCCCTTATTGTTAATATTGGTTTCATATTTTGGCATACATGGAAGGAAATATGTACTTCAGTGTGGCCGTGGATTGACAAAACAGCTAGTCCGTCGGACAAAATACCAACGGTATTTAGAGAAAGGTTTTTACGTTCTGTGTTCAAATCCTGCCATACCAACCATTTAGTAATAAAACATATTCAGGTTCATTGTCTCATTACATTGCAGATATTGGATAAGTAGTATGAACTACGTCTACAAAACGATTTCAACACCCAATAGTAGCCTTCCTATTTCATCGACAGATACAATATTTAGAAGAACTTTAATAGACGTAACATTAAACTGTCGCATTCCTCCTTCTACATTTGAGACAGTGTGCCTCAGTAAAAAAATAAGTAACAGGATGAAATTTAAGAAGGCTTCTATTGGAAAAATTCGTTCTTAACGTGATTGAAGAATTAAGTGTTAAAACGGTAATCAGAAAAATATGTCACGTCAAATTCTATTCTTTCAAATGCTGCTGTGAGCGCTACATTATGTGTACAACGTGGAAAACATTTCAAACGATTCGGATATAAAGTTCGTAAGACATAACCCGCGAGCCATACATCTCCTACAAAACATTAAGCTCTCATCCCATAACAACATTTTAATACAAATGGGATTTCAAAGACTACCTCATTGTGGGGCTATTAAGTTAAACAAGGCCTGGACCAATAATGACCAAAACTTAACTGAACAACACACATGCACGCGCACACATACATACACACATATTTATATACTTAAACATATAAATGCATATATATATATATATATATATATATATATATATATATATTTATATATGTGTATTTATATATATGCATTTATATATATATATATATATATATATATATATACTCTTTACTCTTTTACTCTTTTACTTGTTTCAGTCATTTGACTGCGACCATGCTGGAGCACCACCTTTTTAGTCGAGCAAATCGACCCCGGGACTTATTCTTTGTAAGCCCAGTACTTATTCTATCGGTCTCTTTTGCCGAACCGCTAAGTGACGGGGATGTAAACACACCAGCATGCTAGGGGGACAAACACAGACACACAAACACACACATACATATATATATATATACAAAAATTCGACGGGCTTCTTTTCAGTTTCCGTCTACCAAATCCACTCACAAGGCATTGGTCGGCCCGGGGCTATAGCAGAAGACACTTGCCCAAGATGCCACGCAGTGGGACTGAACCCGGAACCACATATATATATATATATATATATGTATGTATATGTATATATGTATGTATCTATATATGCACACACATACACACATATTTTGTGTGTGGTGTGTATGTACGTATGTATATACGTACACACATGCACAAACATACGTGCACATACATTCCATAAATAGATTTGAAATCTGGCTACAGTCTTGAAAGCAATGTTTCTTAATATTTTCTCTAAAAAAAAGAACACACAAATAGCAGAATTTTAGAGTAACGGGCTTTCTCTGTTTACTCTCTTTTTTCTACAAAGTATTTCAATGGAAACCATTTCCTTTTTTTATTTTTGTTTCTTATAAACCCGATAATATAGATAGTGGATTCAAATTTTGGTACAAGGTCAACAATTTCGATAGGGGTGGTGGAAGTCGATTACATCGACCCCAGCGCTCAACAAGTATTTATTTTATCGATGCCGGAAGGACGAAAAGCAACATCGACCTCGGCGGAATTTACACGATAATATTAGATATTTTAAACATATAAATACCAAACAAAATAACCAAATTTGATGCTTGCAAAATTCTATTGACAAACTGTTAAGGGACATTTTGCTTTGAATTGAAAAAAATCATAAAACAAACACAGAAACTCACACTATCCAGTTCTCTCGTTCTTACCGGACCCTGAGGTTCCATTAGTACAGACTTTCTACATTCCACAAAAAGTTGATGTTCTGAAGTTGTCAGTATTGGTCCATCCATAATACTTCCCGTTGGTTGTAATGTTTCTGTAAAAGGGATTTCCAACGTTGATGGTACATCCAGAACTCCCAATGTTCTTTCCCCAGTAGTTTCCAAACATTCGACTAATGACAAAACGGCAGATTCAGTAGTTAACGATTCTTCCGGTACTTGATGAGTTAAGTCGTCCCGTTGGTCATAGGAATTTTCCTCGGTCATAGATTCTGGAAATTCTTGCGTCATTGAATTTGCTTCTGTAAGGTCATCTAAAGATCCAATTGTTTCCATGTCTTCTAAGAAAGTTTCTGATACTGAAATCGTAGGATCGGTCGGTTCCATCAATTCTTCTGAAATGGACAATGCAAGTTCTTTATCTTCCGTATTACACGCTTCTTCGTCATTTTCTGAAGGTTCAAGATCATTATCCGGACAGTCTGGACATACTGGATATTCCGGGCATTCCGGGCATTCCGAGCATTCAGGGCATTCAGGGCATTCGGGGCACTCAGGGCATTCGGTGCATTCCATTGTAGTTGAGTTCAAAGGGCTCGTTTCTTCTAGTGATTCCGATGATTTCGAACCCAAACTTGGGCGACTTGGTGATTTAGGTGTTGGACAAAATTCCGATTCCATCGAACCCAAACTTGGGCGATTTGGTGATTTAGGTGTTGGACAAAATTCCGATTCCATCGAACCCAAACTTGGGCGATTTGGTGATTTAGGTGTTGGACAAAATTCCGATTCCATCGAACCCAAACTTGGGCGATTTGGTGATTTAGGTGTTGGACAAAATTCCGATTCCATCGAACCCAAACTTGGGCGATTTGGTGATGTAGGTGTTGGACAAAATTCCGATTCCATCGAACCCAAACTTGGGCGATTTGGTGATTTAGGTGTTGGACAAAATTCCGATTCCATCGTTAGAGATTATCGCTTATTATGTTAAATTAAATTATTGTTGTTTTTAATCTACTTTTTTGCCCTTTGTCCCTTGATAAAATTTGTCGAGTTTTCGCAGTTAATTCAGAAGTGTCGCCCCGACAGATATGCTAACGATTATCTAAATTAGGAACGGAGTACAGGAGCCGCAGTCAATGTGCGCTGACTGTCGGCCACGACTGACAACCGCACATGGTGTACCTACCTATTTCGGTGTATGTAGATGTGTAGCTAAGTTTATATATATATGTGTGTGTGTGTGTGTGTGTGTGTGTCTGTATATATATCTGTAAATGTGAGTAGGTATGTGTACGTATATGCAGGTATGTGTCAGACTAACTGGGTATAATATATAAGTATGTATATGTATGTATATATGTGTGTGGCGGTTGTGTGTGGATGGATGTGTGTATGTTTGTACTTACGAATGCATATCTCAAATGTATTTATTATATGTTATGACTGTACGGATAAACGGATTTCTGAATGTGTATATTTTTGAACGTAGATGTCCAGTAGCTGAGTAAGTTTGTCACAGAGCGAAACGTTTAAACATTTAGGGAGAGGGTATGCAAACGAATGATTGAGTAAATATATATCACAATAAGTAAGACTGGCGTTTGAAGCATTGCAGAACGTAGTCGAACTAATGATCCACAACACCGTCATATACACCTGCCAACAGTTTACTTACTTTGTAGATAGAAAGATAGAAAGATAGATAGATAAATAGAAAGATAGAAAGATAGATAGATAGATAGATAGATAGATAGATAGATAGATAGATAGATAGATAGATAGATACAAGCGCTGACTGACTGGACACTACAGATGGTTACTGACAGAAGTCTACTGACCAAAGCTGTAGTTGTAGTTGTAGTTGTAGTTGTAGTTGTAGTGGTGATGGTGGTGATGATGGTCGAGGCGGTTAGTGTGTAGTGGTCACAGTGGTGGCAATAAACTTGGTGCACTTGACATTAACAAAATGGCGGCGATGACATATTGGAAATTAGCACCGATTAATTACGGCGAAAGTGGAAGCGGAGGGGGGGGCGAGGTATTTAACTACACATTCTCATCAATTACAATAATAATAATAATAATAATAATAATAATAATAATAAGAAGAAGAAGAAGAAAAGAAGAAGAAGAAGAAGAAGAAGAAGAAGAAGAAGAAGAAGAAGAATTTCTTTATTAACCACAAAAGGTTTACATTGAGAAAAACATGGATAGTACAGGACAAAATAAAGAGAGAGAGAGAGAGAGAGAGAGTGTGTGTGTGTGTGTGTGCATGTGTGTGTGTGTGTACGTGTGTGTGCGTGTGGTTGTGAGTGTGTTGTTGTTGTTGTTGGTGTTTTATGTGTAAACAGGATTACCATAATGGAAAAGAAATACAACGACAATGTGTAATCCTCAACAGGGACGAGACGTTCGGTAATAATAAATAATACTTTCTACTATAGGCACAAGGCCTGAAATTTTCAGGGGAGGAGTAAGTCAGTTACATTGATCCAAGTGCTTAGCTAGTATGATATTTAAACGCCCTCGAAAAAAAAAAGATATGCAAAGTCGACCTCGGCGGAATTTAGATTCAGAACATAAAAACGGAAGAAATGCTGCTAAGCTTTTTTGAGCAGGAATCTGTCCGCTCGCTGCCTAAATATAATAATAATAATAATAATAATAATAATAATAATAATAATAATAATAATAATAATAATAATAATACAGACCGAACCATCAAGGCCAATAAACCAGATATTGTTGTGAAAGACCAAAACAAAAAAGTTTGCTTATTGATCGACATGAGCATCCCCTGTGATCATAATATCTCAGCGAAAGAGTTTGACAAGCTCAGAAAATATAAAGACCTACTCATTGAAATTGAGAAAATGTGGCATCTCAAGGCGGTTACAATACCAGTGATCGTAGGAGCACTAGGAATGATCAAGAAGGGAACCGAAAATTATATGAGAATGATCCCTGGCTTACCATCCCTGCAAGAAGTGCAAAAGATTGTCTTAACTGGCACATCACACGTATTGAGAAGAGCATTGTCGATGTGAGAATTGTTGCTGCTCATATATTTTAATTTAACTTTAAAAAAAAAACATTTTTTTAAAATGAACGAACTATTGAGTTTGGTTTAATGGCCTACCAATGTATACTATGAGTTTCTTTGCCCTAGGAGCCGGGAAGACACTCGGCAAGAAATGGAAGCAAATTTGAAAGAAGAAAAACAAAGTAATAATAATAATAATAATAATTGGTGCACTAGGAAGTATCAGTACTCAACTACCAGCATAGCTGAAAAAGATTGGTGTGAGTTTGAAGGTAGAACACCGACAAAAATTACCATTGCTTGGAACTGCAATAATGCTTCGCAGGGTTCTTGAAGCTGGCGACAGCTGACACTTTCCATCATACCCAGCAAAATCAGCTGTGAGTCTTCATATAAAAATAGTGATATCTATTTTTTTTCTTTTTCAAAGGGGTATCAGTTATGGAGGGAATATTCTTTTCTTCTCTAGGCAGCAGGCCCGAAAATTGGGGGAGGGGACAGTCAATTAGATGTACTTCAGTAGGCAACTGGTACTTAATTCGACCTCGGCGGAATTTGACTGGTACTTAAGTCGGCCTCGGCGGAATTTGAACTCAGAACGTAAAGACAAACGAAATACCGCTAAACATTTCGCCCGAATTGCTAACGTTTCTGCAAGCTCGCCGCCTTTTTAGGATAGGGAATATTACAACAGTTTATAGTATGAGTGGATGACTTACATAAAAGATGAGAGAAAGAGAGAAGAGGGGTGGAAGAAGCAAAAATATAAATATTATCAAAATATGTAAACACATCTTTGATGAAGTCCTCCTGGTAGAGGGGAACCTCCAGTTAGAGCCAGTCAGGAAACCTCACAGATCCAGAGTTACTCTGACCAACAAGAGTACTAGCCTTCGCCCAGTTGTTCATCAATCTACAGAGACATGTTCAGTGTAGGTCCATCCACTCTAACCATATCTGTCGCAATCACCCACCTTTTGACAAATTCATTGAGAAAGAGACCTCCCATTACTACCCTTACTTTCTTTCCAACTGGAACTTTAAAAAGTTGTTGATATATTATTCCTAGAAAATATTCTTTTTGATGTATATATAATAACTGGAATTTTAATTAATTAAAAAATGATGTGACGGGAACGCCTTTCATAATATATCTAAATAGCAACCACAACAATAGCATGAGTTCATACTTATTGAATGCTACGTTTTCATAAAAGGAAGTCAACGCTAAAATATACTGTTAAAATACTGTCCAATTTACTGGATAGTTGGTATTTATTTCGTAGCAAATTATCGAGAATATTAACGCCGTCAGTATACTGGGTATGTTGTAATACTAATATAATCAATATTAGTAAGGAATAGCTATGTAGTCGATGTATTCAACATAAAAGGCATTGCTATCTAATCAATATTTTATAGGTATATTGACCGCGAAAAACAATTAGCGTTTGTTTAAAGCACATATAGAATAATGTATAGAATAATATATATAATAATAATACATAGAATAATAATCAATTGTAAACAATGTTATACAATAGTATTGATATATAATTATGGCGGTACTATGAAGCTTACGTAACATACTTGTTGAATCAGTTCCACAATTCGGCCTCGTTTTCAAAGGCCTCAGCCATTTCACAAGCACCGTTCATTCCCCTGAGTACTGAACGAAATTCATAATTCATCCTTTTCTTCCCTATTTTCCATGCATCATGATCAATTAATGAAGCATTTACGAAGCTGTTACATTTTCTTGGCAAATAAACAATTATAAATATTCTCAAGTTATATATATTAATTAATTATTAGCAAGGCAACGAAATTATAAGAAGCATCAAAGAAAATTATGTGAAGCTCATGACATTTTAATGAGTTCTAATATCTGTATATGAAGAGATTTATTTTCAATTGGTAAACTTGTGCTAGCTCTTAAACTAATCTTTACGAATACTGAGATTATTCTCTTCAATTCAATAGCTATCAACAGATCAATACTGGTGCATTGAACTGGATTGGGTCCAAGTAGGTACATGGTTTCGCATCTTAGGTGAAGAATGAAAAGTTTTTATGATAATGGTAAAGAAGAAAAGTAACAATCCAGAGAAGAGCTCTACCTGAAATGTTAGAAATTACTTCTGCTGACGACACACGAATGAATGCGCTGGCATTCATTATATTGTAACAATGTTGTTAGCGATGTACGTAAAGTGCAATGATGAGAAAATTCAATAAAAATCAGCTTACAGCCAATTCACTGCAGGTTTCCATGTACGTATAGATGTGTGTGTGTGTGTATGCATATATGCAAATGTATGTATGCATATATACATGATGTATATCTGTATGTATATATATTCTGTAAGTTATGATAATAATATTTATTAGCTTAAAGCTTATAAGCGATCAACCTGTATTGACTTCAGAAAATAGTTAAGTATTGTATACCCCGATACTAGACTATTTCCTTTAGTCAGTAAACGGTGACCGCTTATAAGCATTAAGCTTATAAATAATATGAAAATTTATAGAATAGTCACTCGTCACCGCTTCTCAATTTATCGCAGAAAACGCATATATATATATATATATATTATATATATATATATATATATATATATATATATATATATATATATAATATATATATATATATTTATATATGTATGTATGTATGTATGTATGTATGTATGCATACACACGCACACACACACACACACACGCACACAAAGAAACAAACAACTAACACTATAGGCTGCTGAATTAGCCAGTCTAATTAACTGGAATACTTTTTCGGAGAAATCTGTTTAGCAGATGATACGCAGACGTGTTTCTAGGTTAATTTTCCCAGATTTATTTGATCCGCTTTAACCTGACACCGCTGATCTACCCACCTACATCATCTTACATAGATACTTTGCTTTATATGCGCTCAAATCTCCCACCTCTTGCTATTTTCTAAACTCCTCCTCCTTATAGAACTGCTTTCTCACCCGGCTCCTAACCTTTTTCTTCCCTCCTATTCACCACCTTTCTCTTTCTTCTTCCTTTTTCTGACGAATGACTCTATATCCGAAACGTCAAGGCCCTTTTCCTTTTCCTTTTGCTTTTCAAGCATAAAGATAATAACACCTCTTTGGAAGCTTATCCCTCTTGCATTCTTATTTTTGCTCATTGATCATTCATACATGTATACATGCATATATACATACATACATATATACATACATATATTTATTTATGTATGTATGTATGTACGTATAGATATGTGCATATACATAGATAGATAGATAGATAGATAGATAGATAGATAGATAGATAGATAGATAGATAGATAGATAGATAGATAGATAACGAGATTCCACACAGTTTCCGTGTATCAATTTCATCAACGAGGCATTTGTCGGCCCGGGGCAGCAGTAGAACACACTCAAGGTGCTACGCAGTGGCACTGAATCTAAGACAACCTGTCTGCAAAGCGAGCTTCTAAACTACAGAATTATATCTGTGGGCGGGAGGAGATGTGTGTCGTTGTGTATGAATGGGTGAATGTACCTGTGTAGGTGTGTTTAAGCGTACGTCTATATGTAAACAAGGTTGCAACTGGAAAAAGTTGTTGTTTTTATTGTTATTTAGTAAAAGGTAAAGCGGCGAACTGGCGGAATCGTTCGCACGTCGGACTGAGTGCTGAACGGTATTTAATCAGTTTTTACGTTCTAAGTTCAAATGGCACCCTGATGGGGTCGATAAGACAAGAGCTATTTAAGCATTGGAGGTCGATGTAATTGCCTAATCTCTCCCCACGAAATTCCAGGCCTTGAGCCTATGGGTAGAAAGGATTATGTAGCAACAGGTGGTTACGGCATTCTAACCATGACCAACTCGTCTTTTTACTTATGCGGAGATAATCTAGTAACGAATGTGTAGTGGCTAGCGATTCCTGGCCGGCGTCACGTTATGTCCTTGAACAAGACACTATTTTGCATTGTTCCAGTCCACTCAGCTGGCAAAAATGAGTAGTACCTGTATTTCAAAGGGTCAGCCTTGTCACACACTGTGTCATGCTGAATCTCCCTGAGAACTACGTTAAGGTTACACGTGTCTGTGGAATGCTCAGCCACTTGCACGTTAATCTTACTAGATTATCTCACGTTTCTTTTTTAAGACGACGATAGACTGTAACCTGAAATCAAAGATCTGACTGTTATTTCTAACATATCGAACGACCACACAGAGGCTCGTTTTTCGTTTGTTTTATTTTTATGACGTAAATATAAGACCTTTTAAAAGAAATAGGAGTGACGCGTATACAGAGGCATGATGGGGGCGATGTACTGAAGAAAATACCTCGACACAAGAAAGGCGTGTAAAATACGTATATTTAGACTCTTTGAAGTAGTTTTATAATGATTTATAATGATTGTCTAGAAATACTTTGTCCTCTCATGCTTGCTTTTATCGCATTTTTTCTTTCTTTATTTTGTTTCCTACAACTCTTTGTTTTCTATTTTACCTACGAACTTTTATACCTGTGTTTTTCGTTTAGTTTTTCTCTTTTTTTTCTTTCCTTCATATGTATATTTAGTTTACCAACTTTTTTTTGTGACGTTTTCAATTAATTTTTTTTTTTTTACTTTCAT
>NW_021834488.1:37500-40000 GCF_006345805.1 Octopus sinensis
TAATAACTGTTTCATTGCGAACTGTAAGCAAATATATAGACAAATGGTTGAAAGAAATTGCTATAGAATTCCCAGTAGATCTACAGAAACTTTACCTTTTAGGGATAGGAAAGGAGGGTCTTAAGCATTTGAACGGTTATTGAAAGATTGTAGTTTACAGGTAGTAATCCTTTACCCGCATAAAATCTACCAAGAATAAGAACCTGAGTCAAATCAATAATAATAATAATAATAATAATAATAATAATAATAATAATAATAATAATAATAATAATAATGATAATAATAATAATATTAATAATAATAATGATGATGATGATGATGATGATGATAATTGAACTAAAATATTTACTACGTTTATGAGTACAAAAGAAATATAAATGCAGGCAGGTCGAGCCAGTTAAATTTTGATCCAGTACTTAACTTAATTTATCGACCCCAAAGGGATGAACGGCAAAGTAGACCTCGGGAGGTACCTGAACTTAGATTGTGAAGAGCCGACTGAAATACCGCTAAGCATTTTGTCCGCCGCGATAACGATTCTGCCAGCTCACCGCCTTTTATGGTTTCAAATTTTGGGGATCCTGTAGGATCCGAAAATTTAAAAAGAAGGATTCAATTTCATCGACTCCAGTGCTCAACTGATAATCATTTTATAGATCTTAATGTTGTTTTCCTGTGCAATGCCACTCATGGACTTTGTGTACAACTGGATATAATTCTCTTAAATTTTCAAGAAATTTAATGCTAATATTATAGTAATATAGTTTCAATTGTGGGTATAAACTGGTTTGTGGACTTAAAACGCCCGAAACATTCTACATTCTCCTGCTGCAATTTATTTTGATAGAAGGAAAGAAGAATGTATTTTACTCATGTGAAAAATTTCATGAAATTCGGGTAAAATATTTTGGAAGTGGGTTAGATTCGAAAACTTTCACACCATCAATTGAAAAGTATTAATGATGAAGAAAATTCAGTAACATGAAATGAATATCAGTTCTCACAATGTTTCACAACAGAATCAGTCTGGATCCCACATTGAAAATTCTTTGAACATTTCTACTTAGCTTTCAATATCTAACATAAAAGTACAATCGCTTCGAATACATTCACATTAGTATGTTCAGGTACATTCAATCCCGCTGTGAAAATAATGTCTACGTTTAAACCACAGTGCTCTATTTAAAGCACAAATTCAAGGATTATATTTGACTGGTTATTGCCAGATCATCGGAGGCGTTCACAAAGAGAGCAAAAAGGTTACAGCTTACAAAAAATGCAATGAATAGAAGGCGCCGATTTTATGCATATGTCTCGCATTCTTATCTCTGTAATTCACTGACTGACTTTATTAACTACAGTGAAATGCAGATAAATTTTAATAAATTTACATAAGTATGTTTGATAAACATGCATGCACTCCCTGTGTGGAGGCACATGACCTAGTGGTTAGAGCAGCGGACTCGCGGTCGAGGGAGCGCGGGTTCGAATCGCAGACCGGGCGGTGTGTGTGTTTATGAGCGAAACACCTAAGCTCCACGCGGCTCCGGCAGAAGGTAATGGAAAACTTCTGCTGACTCTTTCGCCACAACTTTCTCTCACTCTTTCCTCCTGCATCTTGCAGCTCACCTGCGACGGACCGGCGTCCCGTCCAGGTGGGGAACCTATACGCCAAGAAACCGGGAAACCGGCCTTTATGAGCTAGGCATGGCTCGAGAAGGAACAAACAACAACATTCACTTCCTGCTGATTCATTTCTTTTTATATTAAAAAATACAATTGTAAAGACTTAAGTTCAGGATGGGATGGTCGTAAGTTAGATTCTAGGATCGCGAGGCATGTTGTATTCTTCAGCAAGGCACTTCATTGCACCTTCCCATACCTTGTCACCTGAAAATTAGTAACATTCAAGTTGGTGTGGTTCCATTTTCCTCCACCTTCCCATACCTTCAAAGTTCGACAAGCGATTAAGTGCCGGAAAGTCCAGAGGTAGTCTGTGAGTGCAAATGCGCTGCATGAGCGACCACGTCTTACTCATCTGACGGCTAAGAATTTAAGGTGGTGGGTTGGCACAGTCATTAGAAGAGTCAGAATAAATGCATTTCGGTATTCCTCTCGGCCCTTTACGTCCTGGATTAATAACCAGCCGAGGTCAGCTGTGCCTTTCGTCAAACTAAGGTCGATAAAATAAACTTCCAGACAAGTTTATTTTATATTTACTAATCTATATATATAAGTGAGGTTGTGTGGTGTCTGTCTCCTACGATTTAGATTCCTAACTACTCCCACATTTTGTGGTGCAGTTTAACCAAAACCGGGTATCTTATAGTCGTGATTCATTTCGAGCCCTTCCGGGTATTAGCGCGCGTCTACGATCAGTCTACGATTTATAAAAAAAATTACCATAATTTTTTCCCATTTTTAATGCATTTTTGGCATATATCAGGGAAGTAACTCTCTAAAAATGTATTATTGAATCTCAAAACGTAAAAAGCTA
>NW_021834488.1:45000-47716 GCF_006345805.1 Octopus sinensis
GTTGCGACGTCACATGTGCCAAGCTGTATCGGATTTGCTTTTCCCTTGGATAACACTGGTGGCGTGGAGAGGGGAGGCCGGTATGTATGGGCGACTGCTGGTCTTCCATAAACAACCTTGCCCGGACTTGTACAAGGGAGGGTAACTTTCTAGGTGCTATCCCATGGTCAGTCATGACCGAAGGGGGTCCCAGACACACACACACACACACACACACACACACACACACACATATATATATATATATATATATATATATATATATATGTATAAACATACATACGTGCATACATACATATATACATAAATATGTGTGTATATATGTGTACGAGGGGATGGAAAATGGTACTGGGTTTGGGTAAAAAATACAGGAAGGTCAGTTAAATATGATTTCATTCAACATGTTCCCCTCTAAGATTGACACTCTTATTGCAACGATCTTTCAGTCTTTCTAAGCCCTTTAAAAGAATTCGAAAGGTTGGTCTTCCATCAAAGCTTTTCGCCATACCCTTAAATTCAGGAACATTTAGGTACCCTGTCCTATATGTGTTTGTGTGTGCGTGTAAGCGAGTCAGTGCGCGCGCGCGCGTGCGTTAATGTTGGTGTGTCTTTGTGCCCTTGCTTTATCCTCCACCACCGCTTGACATCCGGTGTTGGTGTATTTAAGTACCCCTTAACCTAGTGGTTCGGCAGAAGAAACCAATAGAAGAAGTACTAGGCTTCAAAAAATAAATAAGTCCTGGAGTCGATTTGTTCAGCTAAAACCCTACAAGACGTGGCCACAGTCAAATGACTGAAACAAGTAAAAGATAAAAGATACATGTATGTATTTATGTATATATAAACGTGTATGCAGCACGGAATTTTGTCAGTGCGTCGAAAATATTTTGGCAAATTAAATTTGAATGTTGAAGTGTTTCTTAAATGGCATAAACACCTTCCATGCTGCAATTGTTTTCGTTCCAGCACACGATCTCAGATCAGGTCACTTGCTATGCAAGTACATCTCCGTAATATATATTATATAATATATATTATATATAAAAACTTAAACAAGGGCAAAAGAAAAAATTCTAATGCCAAATATGCCGAAAATAGACAAATCGTCAATAACCATATAATTTATCACTATATGCACACGTCTCGAAGTAAGCCGACAGAAGCATTTATTAATGCTTGTTTTTATGTTAAATTATAATAAAAACAATGTTACATTAAACTGACGGATTGCTCAATACTTTTCGCAGACTACAAATTTGCTGGAGTAATGTGAAATGAAGTGCTTTGCCCAAGAAAACAACACATTGCCCCATTCAGGAAATGAAACCACAATCTTATGATGATGAATGCAACATCCTACCTACTAATCGTTACAGAGAGAACAGAAAATAACTTTAAAATTTTTAAAAAAACATGAAAATTATCCTCAATATTTACTTTTCGTATCGGAACTAAAAATGTGTGTTTACTAAAAGTACACGTTTGCATTACATCCCTGCATAAGTTTTGTTTAATCCTGTTATTGAATATTACTTACTTTTTTTTTTTTGTTAATTTTCGATTCCAATGCCTGCACTGTTATGCAAATTAGACAAACCGGTTTAGTACTGTCACAATATATTCACACTGTAAACAATTATATGTTAGTCTTCCCCTTTCTCAGGAAACCAAGTTATTGCTCTCTACTGAAGCGATGTTAAAAGCTGAAATCCGTCAGAAACAGCTAACTTCCCTAGTCATAAACAACGTTGTCCAATGTTTTATAGACACTCACAAACACAAACACACGCACTCACACACACAGACACACACACACAAGCACATGTCCACAGACACACACACAAGCGCATGTCCATAGCCACACACACATGCACATACGCGCGCGCACACACACACACACACACACACACACACACACATACGACAGGCTTCTTTCAGCTTCCGTCCACCAAATCCACTCACAAGGCTTTGGTCGGCTATAGTAGAAGACACTTGCCAAGGTGTCACGCAGTGGGACTGAACCCGGAACCATGTGATATATATACATATGTATGCATGTATGTTTGTCTGTGTGTATGCATATATATATATTCTTTTTTATTTGTTTCAGTCGTTTGACTGCGGCTATGCTGGGGCGCCGCCTTTAGTCGATCAAATCGACCCCAGGACTTATTCTTTGTAAGCCTAGTACTTATTCTATCGGACCGCTAAATGACGGGAACGTAAACACACCAGCATTGTTGTTTTAGCCACTCCTGCGCCTGCTGTGTGAGAATAGTTATTGGCTGCAGTTACATACTTAAAGTCAGTGTTGGCAGTAACTAAATCAGCTTGCAAATATACGGTGGCTTTACTAAATTTCTACTTGTGCTAAGCCCGAACAGCCCGAGTGCCGGAGTCGCTACTTATATAGATATATCAATTTGATACAAACACATATATATGAATGAGTGTATGTATTACATGTATTTATGAGTACGTCGCCGACGCACTTTATATATGTATGAATTAAAGACGTCTGCACAATTACATCACCACACCCGGTGGAAATGATGTCACACCACCGACTCTTCAGCATGAGATTAAGTTAAATTCCTGCATATCTATCCTAGCCTGACATTTTATTTAGAATATGCTTGCTGACCTTATAACACCATTTAATTCAAGTTAAATTTATTAGATAAAATGAAAGGAACGTTTCTCATGAGCTTTAAAC
>NW_021834489.1:0-22500 GCF_006345805.1 Octopus sinensis
TATGTATGTGTATGGATTGATGTATGTATGTATGTATGTTGTATGATGTATGTATGTGTATGCATGGATGTATGTATGATGTGGATGTATGTATGTATGTATGTATGTATGTATGTATGTATGTATGTATGTATGTACGTATGTGTGTGTATATACGGGTATCCCCAAAATATGTGACGATGAGGGTTCCGGTTGATCCGAATCAACGGAACAGCCTGCTCGTGAAATTAACGTGTAAGTGGCTGAGGCACTCCACAGACACGTGCACCCTTAACGTAGTTCTCGGGGATATTCAGCGTGACACAGAGAGTGACAAGGCCGGCCCCTGAAATACAGGTACAAACAAAACAGGAAGTAAGAGTGAGAGAAAGTTGTGGTGAAAGAGTACAGCAGGGTTCACACCACCCCCCTGCAGGAGCCTCGTGGAGCTTTTAGGTGTTTTTGCTCAATAAACTCTCACAACGCCCGGTCTGGAGTCGAAACCGCGATCCTATGACCGCGGGTCCGCTGCCCTAACCACTGGGCCATTGCGCCTCCATGTGTGTATATACTGGGTGTCCCAAAAATATGTACTCACTCTTTGACTTCCCAGTACTCATGCAATTTGTGTTCAAGTAAATGTTTATTGATATACATACAGGAGTGGCTGTGTGGTAAGTAGCTTGCTAACCAACCACATGGTTCCGGGTTCAGTCCCACTGCGTGGCATCTTGGGCAAGTGTCTTCTGCTATAGCCCCGGGCCGACCAATGCCTTGTGAGTGGATTTGGTAGACGGAAACTGAAAGAAGCCTGTCGTATATATGTATATGTATATATATATATGTATATGTATGTGTGTGTGTTTGTGTGTCTGTGTTTGTCCCCCTAGCATTGCTTGACAACCGATGCTGGTGTGTTTACGTCCCCGTAACTTAGCGGTTCGGCAAAAGAGACCGATAGAATGAGTACTGGGTTTTCAAAGAATAAGTCCCGGGGTCGATTTGCTCGACTAAAGGTGGTGCTCCAGCATGGCCGCAGTCAAATAACTGAAACAAGTAAAAGAGTAAAAGAGAGTATACAATCCTAAGAAGTTAAATTAAATTCAGGAAAATAAATTGTTGTAGAAACGATTATTTATTATCATTTAAAATTATTTTAATGTTTTCTCTCCTTCCTGCGTGTTCGCAAATGTTCAAACTGCCTTCCTTCATTCTCCAAACAAAGCAGATAAACGTCCAACAATGGAATCGACAACATTGCCGAACATTTCTTTTTGGAATTGCGAGACATTGTATTCGAATTTCATTTTTCAAATCATCAATTGTCACTGGTTTGCAGCGTAAACCTTATCTTTGAGATGTCCCCATTAAAAAAAGATCCATTGGCGTAAGGTCTGGGGAACGTGCAGGAAATTCAACGCTACCTCTCCTTCCAATCCATTTGTTTGGATTTGTTGCATCGAGGTAAGCCCGTACATCGTCTGTCAAAGAGTGAGTACATCTTTTTGTGGCACCCTGTTATATATGTATATATATATAATATATATATATATATTATATATATATATATATATATATATATATATAATATATATTATATGTATATATATATATATATGTGGTGTGTGTGTGTGTGTGTATATATATATATATATATATATATATATATGATCTGGTTCTTGACTGAAGATTGACGGCTTCGAATGTCCCGTCGTGTTTTTTTGTATCGTCTTCTAAATTTTTACGTTCTTGTCCCGTTTATTTTCTACATATAATATATATATATATATATATACTATATTATTATATATTATATATATATATATATAATTATATATATATATATATTGTTATATTTCGGAATGGTCATTGTGCCAGTTTAGCCAATAAAAACACACGCACTATATATTTGGCGTTATTTTGCTTCAGTGTTATTTATTTTTTACATTAATCTTAATCTTATTTCGGCCAGAGTTCTTTCGTCACACTCCTGTGACCGCATCAGTGGTCCTTTGTTTTCTTCTTTCTTATTTGTGTCTCTCCTTACTAACCGTCAGCTATTTTGTATATATATATATATATTTACACACACAGTCTGTCTCTCACACACATATATACTTTTTAATGAAATTTGTGCTAAAGTTCTGAAATCCTGGGTTTCATGTTGGTAACGTACGTATTTTGTCAACATTTATTGACCAGAATTTGCTTACATTCTAAGTTTCGACGCCGAGTATTTTCTATTCGTTCACTTTTATTAATTCATACAGACACCGCCCACACACACACAGATACAGAGTGATGCGTGGGTTATTTAAAAACAATTAATTATCAATATATTACTCTCTTAATGCGGTGAGCTGGAAGAATCGTAACACAATAAGGACACCGTAATTCACTGAATGAGCTCAAAACGTTAATTTATGATGATCTCAGAAAATCAGTGAGAGCTATCGCCGAATAATATCGGGTGTTGGAGTGGATTATCAGAGCTCTGGTGCACGAAGGCATTCAGTACAAGTTTCATGTTCTAAGGAGAGGCCAATTCATGTATGCAAAGACAGAAAAAATTGCTTGATGCGTGCTAAGCAATCAATTAATAAGGTTAACACCCCGTCCTCCACCCCGAAATGCTTTGTTGAGAAAATCTTCGATAAAACCAAATAGGAGTGGTTACGTGGTAAGTAGCTTGCTTACCAACCTCATGGTTCCGGTTTCAGTCCCACTGCGTGGTATCTTGGGCAAGTGTCTTCTGCTATAGCTTCGGGCCGACCAAAGCCTTGTGAGTGGATTTGGTAGACGGAAACTGAAAGAAGCCTGTTGTATATATATATGTGTGTGTATATGTTTGTGTATCTGTGTTTGTCCCCCTAGCATTGCTTGACAACCGATGCTGGTGTGTTTACGTCCCCGTCACTTAGTCGACCTCGGCGGAATTTGAACTCAGAACGTAGCCGCAGAGGAAATACTTATTTCTTTATTACCCACAAGGGGCTAAACACAGAGGGGACAAACAAGGACAGACAAACGGATTAAGTCGTTTACATCGACCCCAGTGCGTAACTGGTACTTAATTTATCGACCCCGGATACGAATAGCTAACAGCTACATCAATTTAGGAAGTACTTACTAATTTATTTAAAGATCTCACATGAAAAGTCGACCTCGGCGGAATTTGAACTCAGAACGTAAAGACAGACGAAATACCTAAACACAGAGGGGGCAAACAAGGACAGACAAACGGATTGAGTCGTTTACATCGACCCCAGTGCGTAACTGGTACTCATTTAATCGACCCTGAAAGGATGATAGGCAAAGTCGACCTCGGCGGAACTTGAACTCAGAACGTAACCGGCAGACGAAATACGGCTACGCATTTACCAAACTCCCCAGATTTAAATTCCACGAACTATTACGTTTGAAGTGTTGTTGAATGAGAGAATAAACGACATCCTCACAGTGGCTTGCCTTTAATGAAGACCGATATTATCTAATTGTGGAGGCGCAATGGCCCAGTGGTTAGGGCAGCGGACTCGCGGTCATAGGATCGCGGTTTCGATCCCAGACCGGGCGTTGTGAGTGTTTATGAGCGAAAACACCTAAAAGCTCCACGGGCTCTGGCAGGGGATGGTGGTGATCCCTGCTGTACTCTTTCACCACAACTTTCTCTCACTCTTACTTCCTGTTTCTGTTGTAACTGTATTTCAAAGGGCCGGCCTTGTCACTCTCTGTGTCACGCTGAATATCCCCGAGAACTACGTTAAGGGTGCACGTGTCTGTGGAGTGCTCAGCCACTTACACGTTAATTTCACGAGCAGGCTGTTCCGTTGATTCAAATCAACCGGAACCCTCATCGTCGTAACCGACGGAGTGCAAAGAAAATTATCCAATTGATATCCGAAATAAATAAGGACCATTTAATGCGGGCATATCAAAGATTACGGTCTTGCAATGAAGCAGTCATCGAAGATGAAGGCGCATTCATAGAATCTTATTATTTCAAGAAGGTTTATCGGAATTTTTTTTTATCCATTTTTTTTTATTAAAACATTTGGTTTTTGTTAGAATTCTGTTATTGAATCCCCAAATATTCCTCAAATACCTCTCGTCTCCTGTAAATATATACGCCTGTATGTAATGTATTTACAAATCTATGGCTTATTAAACTCACTGAATAGGCTACTAATATCAAATTCTGAGGTCAACGTCGACATGGTTTATAAGATTTAGTATTATACTTAAGGCTGTGTGGTAAGTAGCTTGTTTACCAACCACATGGTTCCGGGTTCAGTCCCACTGCGTTGTACCTTGGGCAAGTGTTTTCTACTGTAGCCTCGGGCCGACCAAAGCCTTGTGAGTGGATTTGGTTGACGGAAACTGAAAGAAGCCCGTCGTATATATTTATATATATATATATGTATGTGTATATGTGTGTGTTTGTATGTCTGTGTTTGTCCCCCTAGCATTGCTTGACAACCGATTCTGGTGTGTTTACGTCCCCGTAACTAAGCGGTTCGGCAAAAGAGACCGATAGAATAAGTACTGGGCTTACAAAGAATAAGTCTCGGGGTCGAGATGCTCGATTAAAGGCAGTGTTCCAGCATGGCCGCAGTCAAATGACTGAAACAAGTAAAAGAGTAAAGAGTAAAGAGAGTATTGAATAAATTAAGGCATACCGTACAGAGTGGCATTATATCACTAAATCTTTGTCGTTATTTATAATTTCATTAATATCAGTAAATATAAGGAGTCAATACTTTATTTATCTGCATTAATTATATTAGTAGGCGTAGGAGTGGCTGTGTGGTAAGTAGCTTGCTTACCAACCACATGGTTCCGGGTTCAGTCCCACTGCGTGGCACCTTGGGCAAGTGTCTTCTACTATAGCCTCGGGTCGACCAAAGCCTTGTGAGTGGATTTGGTAGACGGAAACTGAAAGAAGCCTGTCGTATATATGTATATATATATATATATATATATGTGTGTGTGTGTGTATATGTTTGTGTGTCTGTGTTTGTCCCCCAATAGCGCTTGACAATCGATGCTGGTGTGTTTACGTTCCCGTAACTTAGCGGTTCGGCAAAAGAGACCGACAGAATAAGTCCTAGGATTACAAAGTCCCGGGGTCGATTTGCTCGACTAAAGGCGGTGCTCTAGCATGGCCACAGTCAAATGACTGAAATACGTGAAAGAGTAAAGAGTAAAGAGTAGTCCGTATTGATAATAGATGGTTAGTTTGACTGTTCTTGACGTTTGCCCAACAGAGCTAGCTGCTAAAATAAGCTGTTGGCCCGTTGTTTCTCCTGGTTGCTTTTCATGCCTTTGCTTTGCTTGGTGATTATAAAATAGTCTAATAGCATGGTTGAACAAACTTAATTGGTTTCTTCCCTCAGGATGTCAGCAAAATGATTTCAGGAATTTTAATGATTAATTTTTTGTTGACGGCAATCGGTCAGTTTACAGTTTTGTACAAAGCAAGCTATTGGTCAATCCTTCAATTTGTCAGTACTTTATTTAGAAGGTCCGTTTTTTGGTTTCTCAAAGATTTTCAAACTGCATTTGTGGTGTTTAATTAGTTAATTTTTTTATTGATATCAATCTAGATCAATCAATCAGTTTATTGTGTTATCCAAAGACAACTGTTTCTTAATTCTTTGATGGAGTCAGTATTTAATTTGGAATAGCCGACATTTTCCCCTCTTTATTTTTATTGCTTTTTAAACTGCATTTATGGTGCTTGATTAGTTAATCTTTTGCTGACGTGAATGATTTTAATACTTAACAAATTTCATGCTTATCAAAGAATTTTCAAACTGGGAACAACGCACCACGGTCTCAAATTTGAGGCAGGGACCTGCTACATATCTGTACGACATATTGTTATAGTTGTGGTATATATATCTATATATATAAAACTCAACTTGAGTGTCTGTGTGTGTATCTGTGTGTGTGTATGTGTGTTCAACTTCCCGGCACATCTCCTCCTAGCAAACAGCTGTTTGACGTGAACTGTGTTCACCACGCGTGCAAGCATGCGTAAATTGCATGAAAAAAAAAATTAAGATATAAAAACGAATCGCCGTAAACATTGTAGAAATTCGGCAAAGAAATGAATTTTCGGGATGTAGCCTGGAGGGTTTTTTCGTATTAATCGTTTGGACTTTGTGAACACATGCCAATTGTTTTCATAACATTTTTAACGCTTTGAATTAAATGTGACCATTTTGCAAAGCAGGGCAATACTGCTAGTCTTTTATAAACTAATTTACTTTACTTGCCGTTATTTGATCCGTGGTTTTGTCGAAACAAAGATTAAGTGGGAACACTGGGAATTTTGAAGAATTGTTTGTCGCACATATTTAAGTATTCACTAAGATGAATTTGTCTAATCTTAGGATTTCGTATTTGCTGTCTATGGATAGTGATCCTGGTTCTCATAGTAAATTTTGTTCGTTCTACTTAATATTTATTACTGGCACTCCGTCGGTTACGACAACGTGAGTTCCAGTTGATATGATCAACGGAAAAGTCTGCTCACGAAATTAACGTGCAACTGGATGAGCACTCCACAAACACGTGTGCCCTTAACGTAGCTCTCAGGAGGATTCAGCGTGATACGGAATATTACAAAGTTTGGTCCTTTGAAATACAAGTAAAATTCATTTTTGCCAGTTAAGTGAAATGGGAGCAACGTGAAATAAAGTATCTTGCTCAAGGACATCGCACGTCGCCGGGAATCGAACTCACGACCTTACGATTGTAAGCCGAATACCTTAACCACGAAACCACGCGGCTTCACTAATCTTTGTCACAACCATCACACCGCAACATCATAACTTCAATGAGATCCGAAAAGCCATCTTTGACTTCTATAGAAAATTAAGTCTAAAGAGATTTAATTGGAAACTTCCTTTGATGTCAGAATTGGTCCAAAGGAATCGGTGAAAATTAATGAATTAATCTGCCTTGATATATTATACTCATAAATGCTAAATCTAATCTTTTATAAGGTGGCAGATACCGCAATAATAGGCGGTCTTTTCTTATACAAATAAACTGGTACTCCGTCGGTTGCGACGACGAGGGTTCCAGTTGATCCGATCAAGGGAACAGCGTGCTCGTGAAATTAACGTTCAAATGAGTGAACACTCCACAAAAAAATGTGTACCTTTAACATAGTTCCCAGGAAGATTCAGCGTGACACAGAATGTGACAAAGTTGGCCCCATTTTAAATACAGGTACGACTCATTTTAGCCAGTTGAGTGAACTGGAGAAACATGAAATAAAATGTCTTGCTCAAGGACACAACGGGCAGCCGGGTATTGAACTCACAAACTTGCAATCGTGAGCCCAATACTCTAACCACTAAGCCATATGCCTTCACGGATACGAATAGCTAACAGCTACATCAATTTAGGAAGTACTTACTAATTTATTTAAAGATCTCACCTGAAAAATGATAATCAATAGAAACCTGAAAATAGTTTTGACACATAATAATACTCGGATCTTTTCGGTTTGACCGGCAGTTTTTAAAAATAATTTCCACGTAACTAAACACTTTTAAACTTCATATACTGGTAGAATGTGTTTATAAAACATCTTTTTCTCTTGGCTTTATTGAGAAAATTCTATAGTTTGTAAGATATTTGTTGTTGTTTTTTCTTCAATTTCTGCAATTTCAACCAATCAATGACGTCTATTGATGTAAAAAACATTCTGTGCCGTATGAATATGTCCCTCGTTTAAGAAACAGATTGGATTTATTTACATTTGTGAAGAAAAAAGATACCCATCCCCCACCCCTAATCCTAACCCTAACCCTAACTAATCCTAACTCTAACCCTAACCCTAAAACAGATTGAAATGCAATAGATCGATACTAGGGTCATAATTATGGTTGACAATTTCATATGACACCGCTAGAAAAAACTGCCGTTCAAACCGAAAAGATCCTAATACTCTTCTATCTGGAAAACCTAATGAAATTTTAATGCATATTACTAATAACTAGAATCCCCTTCTAGTTACTTTTAAAATATATCCAAAAATATTAACTTCTGATTATTTAGTATCTAATATAATGAAAATTCGTTTAACTTTGAAGCGAACAATTATCACGAAGCCTTGTCACTGTGGTTTTAAAAATAACATGAAATACATCAGGAACAACGACTATAAAACTAGCAGATGAAAGACAAAAAAAAAAAAACGAAATATACTGTGGTATAATTCTTCTATTGTGAAGGTGCGTGGCTTAGTGGTTAGGGTGTCAGCATCATGATCGTAAGATTGTGGTTTCGATTCCTGGACCGGGCGACGCGTTGTGTTCTTGAGCAAAACACTTCATTTCACGTTGCTCCAGTCCACTCAGCTGGCAAAAGTTAGTAACGCTGCAATGGACTGGTGTCCCGTCCAGCTGGGGAACACATACGCTATAGAAACCGGGAAACCGGGCCCATGAACCTGGTTAGTCTTTAAAATGGAGCTTTATTTGAGGCGCAATGGCCCAGCGGTTAGGGCAGCGGGCTTGCTGTCTGAGGATCGCTGTTTCGATTCCCAGACCGGGCGTTGTGTGTGTTTATTGAGCGAAAACACCTAAAAGCTCCACGAGGCTCCGCAGGGGGTGGGTGACGACCCCTGTTGTACTCTTTCGCCCCAACTTTCTCTCACTCTCTCTTCCTGTTTCTTGAGTAACGCTGCGATGGACTGGCGTCCCGTCCAGCTGGGGGGAACACATATGCCACAGAAACCGGGAAACCGGGCCCATGAGCCTGGCTAGGCTTGAAAAGGGCGACGTTTATCGTTATAATTCTCCAATCTTGAAGCAAATACTTGCATCGACGGAACATTTCCGAATCTTCTGAATATACACATCTCTAAACATTACAGATATCACAGGGTTTTTAATCATAACGTAGAATGGTAAATTATTCCGCTATATCGTTGTTGCATAGTTACTGAAAATTAATCGTAAAACTCACATTTTCCGTCCTCTCTATTATCCTTCCATTCCACAATTGTATGAACCCTGACTCATGTTCTTTAACACGAAATTTCTGAAAAGTTTTGAAGTTTACGGAGAGGGGGTGTCACTAGTGAATGCACAAATTGTATAAGTACTGCTGCTTAACGGGTAAGATGTTTAAATTGTAGTATAACTAACATATTCATGTGTTCGTAAACCTAATAATACGCCAAGAAACATCTTTGTCAAAATATATTTCAGATTTGAAAGACAAAAACACTATATTTGACAAAAACGAAAAAACAATCGGACTCACACAGACCAATTTTCAAGTTATTGTGAATTAATCTTTTCTCACAGGCTAGAAATTATTTTCAAATGCAAATATATTCTGGACAGAAATTTTGGTTGAAATTTTGCAGAAGATTTAAGTACCAAATCACTAATTGTCCATTTAACACAATTATAATCAATATACAGCGCAGGATAGGCGCAGGAGTGGCTGTGTGGTAAGTAGCTTGCTAACCAACCACATGGTTCCGGGTTCAGTCCCACTGCGTGGTATCTTGGGCAAGTGCCTTCTGCTATAGCCCCGGGCCGACCAAAGCCTTGTGAGTGGATTTGGTAGACGGAAACTGAAAGAAGCCCGTCGTATATATATGTGTATGTCTGTGTTTGTCCCCCTAGCATGGCTTGACAACCGATGCAGGTGTGTTTACGTCCCCGTCACTTAGCGGTTCGGCAAAAGACACCGATAGAATAAGTACTGGGCTTACAAAGAATAAGTCCCGGGGTCGATTTGATCGACTAAAGGCGGTGCTCCAGCATGGCCGCAGTCAAATGACTAAAACAAGTAAAAGAATAATAAAAGAATAATACAAATATATTTTATAGAGTTACCATTTTTTGGCTCTATACATCGTTACATCCGTACAATTCGTTTAAATTTTCATAAACCGGTATCCTTTCTAAAAGTTTGTTATACCTTAACATATAACACCTCACAATTAAGTTTTAATTTCCTTACACTCTATTTATTACCCTACACTATATATTATAGATTTGTTTCTTTATTACCCACAAGGGGCTAAACATAGAGGGGACAAACAAGGACAGACAAACGGATTAACTCGATTGCATAGACCCCAGTGCGTAACTATTACTTATTTAATCGACCCCGAAAGGATGAAAGGCAAAGTCGACCTCGGCGGAATTTGAACTCAGAACGTAACGGCAGACGAAATACGGCTACGCATTTCGCCCGGCGTGCTAACGATTCTGCCAGCTCGCCCGGTCCAGGAATCGAAACCACAATCTTACGATCATGATGCTGACATCCTAAACACTAAGCCACGCGCCTTCACAATAGAAGAATTATACCACAGTATATTATATATTAACCTACACTTTGCTTTCATCCTTTCGGGGTCGATAAATAAAGTACCAGTTTCGGACTGGGGTCGATGTAATCGACTTAATCCGTTTGTCTGTACTTGTTTGTCCCCTCTGTGTTTAGCCCCTTGTGGTGAATTTCTTGAAATTACTTTTTGGCTGCTACTTCCTTTCATACAGCGACTTCCACTGTACTCTTTGTACTTTCATATATACATGTACACACACACACACACGCATATGATAAAGAGTATGTGTGTATGTGTGTGTGTGTGTGTGTATGCAAATAAACACATACACAAACGCTAACATATGTATGTATGTTTGTATGTTTGTATGTATGTTTGTATGTATGTATGTTTGTATGTATGTTTGTATGTGGTATGTATGTATTTTTTTGTATGTATGTATGTCTGTATGTATGTATGTATATATGTATGTATGCAGGTATGTATGTATGTATGCATGCATGTATTTATGTATGATGTATGTCTTATGCATGTATGTATAATTATGTTTTGTATGTATGTATGCATGTATGTATGTATGTATGTAAGTATGTATGTATGTATGTAGTTTGTATGTATGTTGTACGTACGTACGTATGTATGTATGTATGTAAGTATGTATGTATGTATGTTGTATTATGTATGTAATGCATGCATGCATGTATGTTTGTATGTATGTATGTATGGTGTATGTTGATGTATGTATGTATGTATGTATGTACTACGTATGTATGTATGTAGTACGTAAGTATGTATGTATGTATGTTTGTATGTTTGTATGTATGTTTGTAGTTTGTATGTATGTATGTATGTATGTATGTATGTATTTATGTATGCATGTTTTGAGTCTGTATGTATGTATGTATGTATGTATGTATGTATGTATGTATGTACGTACGTATGTATGTATGTAGGTATGTAAGTATGTATGTATGTATGTTTGTATGTTTGTATGTATGTTTGTATGTTTGTATGTATGTATGTATGTATGTATGTATGTATGTATGTATGTTTGTATGTATGTATGTTTGTATGTATGTATGTATGTATGTACGTACGTATGTATGTATGTATGTATGTAAGTATGTATGTATGTATGTATGTATGTATGTATGTATGTATGTATGCATGCATGTATGTATGTATGTTTGTATGTATGTATGTATGTATGTATGCATGCATGTTTGTATGTATGTATGTATGTATGTATGTATGTATGTATGTACGTACGTATGTATGTATGTATGTAAGTATGTATGTATGTATGTTTGTATGTTTGTATGTATGTTTGTATGTTTGTATGTATGTATGTATGTACGTATGTATGTTTGTATGTATGTTAGGTTTGGTATGTATGTATGTATGTACGTACGTATGTATGTATGTATGTATGTATGTAAGTATGTATGTATGTATGTATGTTTGTATGTTTGCATGTATGTTGTATGTTTGATGTATGTATGTATGTATGTATGAATGTATGATGTATGTATGTATGTATGCAGTATGTAGTATGTATGATGTATGTATTGTATGTATGTAGTATGTATGTATGTATGTAGGTGTGTGGTGTAGGTATGTATGTATGTATGTATGTATCAGAGTAATTAAGGACGGAAATCTACATTTTTTTCTTGTAATAGTGAAAAGTTTAAAACCCGTGTCTGAAAATTTAGTACTGAAGGAAGTTCTATTTTCGTACAACCACTCTATGAACGGGCTACAGTTACTTGAATCGTGTAAGAGTTGACACTACTATTGTTGTTGTTACTGTTGCTGTCTTCCAGGTAACTTTTTTTTGAGTATTTGAGACATATTTTTCAGTAAGTTGTTTACTACACTACTTATTTTCTTCTTCCTGTTGTAGTACTTTTAGTCGTCAATCTCGATTTTGTGTTGTTATTCGTTTAGCCATTACAGTGTTTAAATACTAGTTCATTAAGGTTATTTATTCTGTCACTACAACGAACAAGAGGCGCCCCCTGTAAGCAGCGAGTGGAAAATATTGATCATGTTGTTGCAGACTGCAAAATACCTCAGAGAAAAATAAGAAAAAATACAAATGGCGTCACGACAAGGTTTTCCCTAATTTTCTCTGGTCGCTTTGTAAAATAGACTCCATTCAATTGGTACAACCATTTACGTGAAAGGCTCTAATTACACTTTATAATAAATGAAACATCCTATGGGCTTTAAAATCCAAATAAACCAGACAGCAAAACAGAGCAGTGTAGGCCAGATATCTTTATATATAAAAGTGAGGTTCTGTGCTGTCTTGTCTCCTACGATTTAGGTTCCTAACTACTCCCACATTTTGCGGGTGCAGTTAACCAAAACCGGGTATCTTATAGTCGTGATTCATATCGAGCCCTTCTGGGTATTAGCGCGCGTCTACGATGAGTCTACGATTAAAAAAAAAATTACCATCATTTTTTTCCATTTTAATGCATTTTTTCGATATTATATAAGGGAAGTAACTCTCTAAAAATGTATTATTAAATCTCAACGTAAAAAGCTACAGTAACACCCCCCTTCTTTGTGGTTAGCCATATTGAGATGGCTATTATACTTTACATCTCTAAAACTGCTTATATAGTTAATTCCCTTACAAACCCGAGCAACGCCGGGCGATACTGCTAGTCTTTATATATAAAAGTGAAGTTGTGTTGTCTCCTACGATTTAGATTCCTAACTACTCCCACATTTTGCGGTGCAGTTTAACCAAAACCGGGTATCTTATAGTCGTGATTCATATCGAGCCCTTCTGGGTATTAGCGCGCGTCTACGATGAGTCTACGATTAAAAAAAAAATTACCATCATTTTTTTCCATTTTTAATGCTTTTTTTTCGATATTATATAAGGGAAGTAACTCTCTAAAAATGTATTATTAAATCTCAACGTAAAAAGCTACAGTAACCCCCCCTTCTTGGTGGTTAGCCATATTGAGATGGCTATTATACTTTACATCTCTAAAACTGCTTATATAGTTAATTCCTTACAAACCGAGCAACGCCGGGCGATACTGCTAGTCTTTATATATAAAAGTGAAGTTGTGTTGTCTCCTACGATTTAGATTCCTACTACTCCCCACATTTTGCGGTGCAGTTTGCACACCAAACCGGTATCTTATAGTCGTGATCATATCGAGCCCTTCTGGTTATTGAGCGCGCGTCTACGATGAGTCTACGATTAAAAAAAAAATTACCATCATTTTTTCCATTTTATTGCATTGTTTTCGATATTATATAAGGGAAGTAACTCTCTAAAAATGTCTACGATGAGTCAACGATTTAAAAAAAAAATTTACCATCATTTTTTTTCCATTTTTAATGCAATTTTTGCTATTTTTTGGCTATAACTCTCTAAAAATGCTTATATAGTTATTTCCCTTACAAACCCGAGCAACGCCGGGCGATACTGCTAGTTTATGATACAGAGAAAAGAGAATGACTCATAATTAACCTAGTGATCTCTTTAGGTAAAGATATTGCGGAGTGGGGAGTAGAAATGATCTTGAAATTATCAAGAATATGGAACCAGGAGTAAAAGCGAAAGTGGTACCAGCGATTATCGGAGTATTGGGTTTAAGCTTGGTACGGATTTGTTGTGTGTGGTCTTCAAATCTCCTTCCAAGAGCTCGTCTACTGATAAAAATTACTTTCTGTTTAAGGCCATTTGTGAACGTTTCGTTAGTACGAAGCCAAACAAGTAAAGGAATAAAAAAAAAATCCTATATCTATACTGTGCAAGGAAATGATGATGATGAGGATGAGGAAGAGGATGATGAGGATGATAATCCTTTGAATTTGAACTCAGAGCGTTGCAGAAGAAATATCGTGGCAGACGAAATACCGCTAAGCATTTCGCCCGGCGTGCTAACGATTCTGCCAGCTCGTCTATAATAATAATAATAATAATAATATAATATATAATAATAATAATAATAATAATAATAATATAAGTAATAATGATAATGATGATGATGATGATGATGATGATGATGAATGATGATGATGATGATGATGATATAATATATAATAATAATAATTATAATAAATGCCCTGATGCAGTACCAGACAGTGGCTCTCATGGCTTCGCTTCTGATCTTAACTGATTGGAAGTGTTATCATGTACATTGTTTTGTCTTGGTATAAAAGATGGGCTACAGCAAATATTCTGCTCAATATCACAGATTTGCTTGTCAGTTGTTTGACCTTAACCAGTGGCTGGCGATATGTGCATCTCTGATCACGAGCAGAAGTAGTGGGGGAGCATCATAGCCATGTGTTGAGAGTGATTCTTTGGGGTTTGAATAATTCACCTCTGGAAACATGGGTGGTTCTTTCAACATCCTTAAACAACCCTTATTCAGGGACCTTTTGAGCGGGATGGGCTACTCAACCTGAAGAAATTTCTAACTGGGCCCCACCTGCAAGGTCATGTGCTGTTTATCTTGATATGAGATCACCATGTCGCGCACATATGGTTGCGATGCATGTGTCTGGTGTACCCTTATCAGACGGGTAGTCATGATGGGTATACTGGGCTTCGTATATTTTACCCCTGTGTCGCTTTGATGGCATGAACTGCTCTCTCACTCAATAATAATAATAATAATAATAATAATAATAATAATAATAATAACAATAAAAATCTAATAACAGAATCAAGCTTAATTTATTATGCAACGGTAAGGATAATAAAAATAATAATAAAATTTCCATCATAGATACTTACTTCAACCTTAATTTGATCTCCCTTTTCTGTAATTCTTTCGTAAAGATATTAATAGTTCTGTGGAATGATCATTAATATATTAGAGGCCATCTCCATTTAGAGTGAAGTAATTCCATTAAGCACAGAAACATCTCCGAATTCATCTTCGATCAATTATTTATGATAGAATGAACAAATCAAGGACATACTCTAAGATAAACGTTTATCATCGCTAGTAAAACGGTGTTTTAAATTGATGTGACTATGAAATTTTGTTCCTACAAAATTGGACTGGAAAACTGGAAAACTGGAAAACATTTCGTGTCACGCTTATTATCTAAAGTTAATGCGAAACATCTTCCTACACGAAACCGTGCCTGCAAAACTACTTAACGCACATTTGAAGTCATTAGGAAACTAATTGCTGATTAGAAGCTAAATCTTCAGCGTTCAATATTAAACATTAATCCTTAATCAGGTGAAACTTTTAACAAAATAAAAATACAGAAGATAATGATAACGATAATGAAGAAATCTATAATTCATTGGACAAAACCACAAACATTGATGGAGTGAAGTCAAAACGAAATCAATAATGAACTTCTGTCTCACCCGACGATTCGTTTTATTGCGTTTCTTTTTCTTTTATAAATTCACTTCGTTTTTCGTCTTCAATTGAGCAAATAATAAATCACGCTGCCAGTCCTCCATTTTGCCTCAAAGAAGAAGCCTCATTTATGGAATTAGTTTTTAATGGAATCTTTTCAAAGTTCCTGCGTTTGATAGATGCATCTCACCGTGGCAGTATTCACTCGTCACTTGTTTGTGATCGAGTTCTGTTTATCTGTTTATTTCTCCACTAGCGACACCTACACCCAGTGTTCACAATCCCTATCTAAGCTCCTGCATTTTACCTACCACTTTATCTCGCCCCCTGAATACGCAGATACAGCACATTCAGCTAAGAATATACATCTTACCTACTTCTACTGCATCCGTCATCCATCGTGCCTCAAGCGCAGCATACTGCATAAAAACGCTTTCTATATTTTTTCCTTCTCTGGACTGGCATGGGTGTGTGACTTGTTGTTGTGACCCCATTCGGTCATGGATGACCATAGGATTGCACCCAGAAAGTTACCCACTGAGGCACAAGTGTGGGCAAGGTTATTTATGGAAGACAAGCAGTCGCCCACGCATACCGGCCTCTCCTCTCCACGCCACCGATGTTATCCAAGAGAAATGCAAAGGGGCCGATACAGTTTGGCACCATTGACATCGCAGCTCATTTATTAACGAGCAAGTGGCTGAGCACACCACAGACACGTGTACCCTTAACGTAGTTCTCGGGGAGATTCAGCTTGACACAGAGTGTGACAAGGCTGGCCCTTTGAAATACAGGCATAACAGAAACAGGAAGAAACAGTGAGAGAAAGTTGTGGTGAAAGAGTACAGCAGGGTACAGCACCACCCCCTGCCGGAGCATCGTGGAGCTTTAGGTGTTTGCGCTCAATAAACACTCACAACGCCCGGTCTGGGAATCGAAACCGCGATCCTACGACCGCGAGTCTGCTGATCTAACCACTGGGCCATTGCGCCTCCACGGGTGTGTGACTAAGACTCACTGAATTATTGTTTTCAGTAAAGAGCACTGCCTTCAAATTGGAGGGCAAGTTTTGGAGCACCATTTTTCTGTTTGAACGCCTGCTTTCACACTAGAGCATGTTTCTCAAGCTGGAGAAATTGTCATAGAGGAACACAGCTTTTGTTACTACAAATACTATTGACAGTATAAGTTTCAGATAGACAAGCTGTTTCTATCACTGAGCAGTCGGAACGTTCATACATGTTAAGCAGACGACAACTTTCTGCCATTGCTTGTCCCTGGATAAGGATCGAGATTCACTATTATGGAAGTACATTTTGGAAAGAAAAAAAAGCGTATAAACAAAAACAAAAACAAAAGCAAAACCCTGCAAAAATTCCTTGTAATGGAAGTTGCCTCAAGTAAGTTTTTTAAAAACAAAATGGTTGTCCTGCGCTCTCTCATATCCACGTTATGAACCCTACCAAAAGCTGATCTACAGAGAATTAGTTACGCAACAAGAGACGTTCAGTAATGAAGGAAGTTTTTTTGTTTATTTAAGCTGGATTATCTGACAAATGAACAGAAAACATAGTGCTGCAGCTAATCTGCTTTGGTAAAAAAATATATGGAAGCAGCTAAAAACTTTGGTGCAAGAAATAAAAAAATAATAAAATAGGCTGTAAAAAACATAGTTTCGAAAAGAATGATATATGGCTGATAAACGTTGTTGTTATTATTGTTGTAAGTAGGAAATCTGTGCCATTTTTTGTTTATCTACATAGCCAAAAGAAATGATAAAAGCGTTCGTTGGAAAAGTTTTACATCTAACGGCAACGACGTTGATGACAGCGGCGATGACGACGGCGATGATGATGGCGATGATGATGATGATGGCGATGATGATGATGGTGATGATGATGATGAGGATAACGAAGGGGAAGGCAATGACGGTGATGATTATGATGATGATGATGGTGACGATGAGGAGGTCGACGACGATGATGATGATAGTGATGATGACGATGACGACGACGGCGATGATGATGACGTCTACGACGACGAAGACGGCACCTGCAATGATGATGATGATGATGATGATGATGACTGTGATGATGATGATGATGATGATGATGATAATGATGATGATGATGATGATGATAATGATGATGATGATGATGATAATGATGATGATGATGATGATGATGATGATGATGATGATTGATGATGATGATGATGAAGATAATGATGATGGTGATGATGATGATGATGATGATGATGATAATGATGATGATGATGATGATGATGATAATGATGAGATGATGATGATGATGATGATGATGATGATGATGATGATGATGATGATGAAGATAATGATGATGATAAAGATAATGGTGTTGATGACGATGATGATGATGATGAATAATTAGAAACAAGAAACAATAGGACAAAGAAGACAATTCTGAAAATTACTGTTTTTTAAAATAAAAATTGGTTTCGAATTTTGGCACAATGCCAGGAATTTTGAGGGTGGGTGTAATTCGATTACAATGAACCCCATTGTCTAACTGGTATTCATTTTATCGACCCCGGAAACATGAAAGGCAAAGTCGACCTCGGTGGCAATCGAAAATAGATTTGTTATCGTTATCGTTAATGGTTAGTCCCCTCGTCCCAGGCAGCCCTTGGTAGAGCCGACGCAGAGGAATCGAACCAGACCTGTGTCTGCATATTTGGTAAGTAGCTGGCTTACCAACCACATGGTTCCGGGTTCAGTCCCACTGCGTGGCATCTTGGGCAAGTGTCTTCTGCTATAGCCCCGGGCCAACCAATGCCTTGTGAGTGGATTTGGTAGATGGAAACTGAAAGAAACCCGTCGTCTATATATATATATATATATATATATATATATATATAATATGTGTGGTGTGTGTGTGGTGTGTGTGTGTGTTGTGTATGTTTGTGTGTGCGTGTGTGTGTATGTTTGTGTGTCTGTGTTTACGTCCCCGTTCGGCAAAAGAGACAGATAGAATAAGTACTATATATATATATAATACGTATATATAATATATATAGATATATATATATATATACATATACATATATATGTATACATATACATATATTATATTATATGCATTCATACCTATATATATACATTCAACATATATATATACATCATACATCACCACACACACACACACAACACAATATATATATATATATATAATATATATATATATATAAATAGATAGATAGTCAAATAGATATATGAATGTATATATGTATACATTATATGCTATCAATATATTGGCGTGATGTTGCATGTACTTTGTGTATGTGTGTGTATCTGTATTGTGTGTGTGCGTGCACGAGTGCGTGTGTGTGTGTGTTTGTGTGTGTGCGTGCGTGTGTGTAAAGTTGCTTCGTTATTACGTCATTGTCGTACGTTCCTTCAGTGTGTTACTTCGAGATAATGCAAATGAAGTCGACTCTATCGAATGAAACGAGTTGAATTTATTTTAGTGGACGTATGTAGTACCCTTTTGTTTGTTCTACGACTTGCAAACTAAATTGCTTACGTACATACATACATATATACATGCATGCATACATGTGTGCATACATACATACGTACTTGTACATATATATATATTGTATATATATATATATATATATATATATATATAGATAACTTAGAATAACTTAGAAAGGTTTTGGCCAGTATTGGCCCAGGCCATGTCTAACTTAATAGCACCACCTGGCAAAGTCTTTCAATTCAGGATTTGGGCACCAAGGCCCATTCGAGCAGAGAGTTATTGTTTGCGGAGACATATCCAGGTGTGGGTGGTTTGTCCGGGACTGTTTGAAGGAATTTGTCCAAAGACTTCTTGAATTTTGTGTGGTCAGTTTCTTTTTTCACGTGTCCTGGTGTAATGTTGAAGAGAGCGGGTCCAATTGAGGTGAAATAGTTGTGTCGTATTGTCGTTATGTGATGCGATTTAGATTTTTGTTGTGGACGGATGGCACGTGGTCCAAGCCTTGGATGTATTTTGAAGGTGATGCCAACATCATTCGGACAGTGCTGATGGAATATTTTCCACATCATACAGATAATGTAGCGTTAACGGCGTCGTTTGTACACCACCTGTCTTCGTCTTTTGTTTTTCGTAAACTCTCCCTATATATATATATATACATATATGATATGTGTATGGCGTGTCAATGTATATATGGATGTATGCATGTGTATATGTGCGAATATCCACGTTCACATGTAGAAGGCTTGAAAATATAGGTATAAATGTATAAAGAGAAAAGCAATAAGGAAACCGTATATTTGTATATACATACACATACACACATACCCACCCACACACACACACACACACATATATATATATATATACACATACATATATATATATATATATATAATATATAATATTATATATACATATATATATATATACATATATATATATTATATATATACATATATATTATATAGATATATCTATATATGTATATATATATGTATATATATATG
Organism: Octopus sinensis; assembly: GCF_006345805.1. Classification (NCBI taxonomy): domain Eukaryota; kingdom Metazoa; phylum Mollusca; class Cephalopoda; order Octopoda; family Octopodidae; genus Octopus; species Octopus sinensis. The sequence goes on from NW_021834489.1 coordinate 20,201, forward strand.
TATGTATATATATATAAATATATATATGTGTGTGTGCGTGTAGATGTAATATATATATAGAAATATATACTGTATGTGTGTATGTTCTTGTTCTAGTGTGCGTGTATGTGTATATTTTTTCGCTAGTATTGAATTCTCCCGTAGCTGGTAACTTTAGCAGATACATAGCTATTATGCCAACGGCTTCCATTTATTTACAGCAAGAATTTCCAGTTTATATATTCGCCACAAGAGGTGTATTGTATCTCTGTTCCAACACGCCAGCAAGTTATCAGATATTGTATGGAGTCAGGAAAATGGTGTCTAACTAAACTAGCTGCGTTGGCACCTATTATAATTCCTCACCGTCAATAGTTTACTATTTACAACCTGTTTAGTATTGATGAAAAGCGATCCATTCATGACCATCACTTACCGTTCTTTTGTTTTTTAGAAGTTGTGTATCTAGGTCTGTATTGTTCTCGGATTGAATTATTAAGTGCTTTATATACCTTTCAAATCTTTCAACCTAGACGGATGTGGAATTTGAGAGATTTCCACTACTACTGCATATATATATATATATATATATATATATATATATATATATACATATATTTACGTGTATATATATATACATATATTTACGTGTATATATATATATATATATATATATATTTACGTGTATATATATATATATATATATATATATATATATATATATATATATTATATAGATAGATAGATATACGATGAATGCTGAACAATGAGAATAAGTGCTCAACACCGCAATAGTGGATAGATTCCTTTATTTATGTATTAAGACTAAATGCTTAAGAAAAATATTTAATATCTTAAATTTTCAAGCCGATCATATGGAGAAATATTGTTCGTCTCCATTTTGGTTGAAAGCACACACACACACATCCACACACACACACATACACACACGCACACACACACACACCACACACACACACACATACACATATATATATGCGTATGTATATTATTTATATTATTATTTAATTGAACGTCACGCATCCATTTCCAAGTAAGTGTATCTTAACTTTTATTACGCCATACTGCTTTCTCCCCCTATCCTTCTCTAATTCACTTTTTCTCCCCATCACCGTTTTCTATCTGTCTCCCTATCTCCTTCTTTCTCCTTTTCTCTAACTTGTTGCTCACACGGGACCATCAGCCATCTTACTTTTCCTGCACGACGTTCTAAGGACTAGACGCTTTCTTTCTCTCTCTTCTATCTTTTCTCTTTTCAAAGAAAATATTTCTCCCAGCGTTCACTATTTTCCTCTCGTTCTGGTCTAACGATCCTCCATGTTTGTTTTCGTTCGGTTTCCTTGTATGTCTCCACTGTCCTGTTTTTGTTCCTAACTCCGACCCTTCATAAATCCCAAATTTATGGGAGCAACTGTCTTCGAAGACTCATATTGTCGTTCAGTGCTCGAAATGAGGAGTAGAAATACAGCCGACAACTGATGAAGGGTTATTCTCTGTTTTAATTGTCTTGTTTTCCATTTTATTCTCTCATTGCTTCCGTATTTAACTCATTTGTTTTCGTACTTCATGTTGTTTACACAATTGGTAACGTCCTGTACACATATATACATATAAATAAATAAATAAATAAATATATATATATAATATATAATATATATATATATATAATATATATATATAGATAAGAAGTTTGTTTGGTAAGCACGTGGGTGAATATATAAGAAAATAGTAAAGTGTGAAAAAACGACAGAAGGCTTAAATGTTAAAATAATATATTTGTGTCAAAATGTCTGAGAATATTTGAAACATTTTTTTCCTTTCCTTAAAATGACATAATTTTAAAATTTTTAAAGAATTACCGGTTTCGCGTGTAGCTTTTCAAATTTCTTGTGACGTTATGTTTATATTGCATGGAGTTATCGTTTTGTGTTTATTTTCAGGAGATTTCTAAATAAGGGGAGGTAGTGAGTGATTTCTTCTTCCGTGTAAGGGAGATAATCGCTTAAAAAAAATTTTTTCCTTTTCCCTTGTTAATTTCTCTGTGTCATATGTTCGGATGGTTGAGTCTGGTTTTGTACTTTTCAATGAAGAATGTTTCCTTGTTCAGTCTCATTTGTGTTGATGATCCGAAAGCACATTGGTAAAATGGGAAGATTAAAAATTGTGGCAGTAGTTGCTTTGCGCATTTCTCAATGTGCTCACTAAAAGGTATCATTCTATATTCTGGGAATGCAATCTGTTGTCGATGCAGTGTGCATCTACGCCTGAGTGATAGTCCCGTGGAACCCACGTAGTCTTGG
>NW_021834489.1:27500-30000 GCF_006345805.1 Octopus sinensis
TTCTGTTTTGTTCTGTCAACGGAATTCCTGTTTTTTCCTGAAGAGAAAGCCACAATATGGTACCCTTATTTAATCAGAATTTGGAAATTTGTGGCCTTTGAAACATGTGTAGAATGTAATAAAAGGAATTCTGTACAATCTTCGTTCAACTCCATATTAAACTTCAATTATCCGCACCAACGCACGGTTGCAACACCAAATGGTCTTATCTCCAACCGTGTATTTTCTGCTGTGATTTTTGCTACCCAGGTATCGGTTAAACTTTTGAATAATCTGTAATAAGAAAATTCATCTTTCTATTTCAAAAATATATATATATATATATATATATATATATATATATAATATATATATATATATATATGTTATGTATGTATGTACATGTATTATACGTATGTATTATATGTATATGTGTGTGCGCGCGTGTGTGTATGTATATGTATAGATAGATATATGCGTGCATGTATACATACATACATCATACATACACGCGCGCGCGAATACACACACACACACACACACATGTCTGTCTTTTGCGTACCTTCGTATGAAAATATTTGTATATCTTTCGGCGATAAATATCGGCAAAAGATGCAACTATTGACACGAAAACGGAAAAATAAAGCAGTGTTCCGAACAGAAATGTCTTGTGGTATTGTCCACCATCTCTTTTACAGAAGCAATCTTTGGCATCCAACTCCCTACCCTCAACACCATTAATGTAGCGAGCCAATAACTGGCCCACTGGCACTCTGGAACCAGAGACGATATTGTTAGCAAATTGCGTTCTAAAATACATGAAAATAAATACAATTTATCAAAAAAACCTAACAAATCGAGAACTTTGCGTTCAATACAGAAAGAATTATAAATAGTTTGGCAAGAATGTGCCTTGTAGCCATTCCTTTAGTTGAGAAGTATTTTCTTAAAGAGTTTAAATAAAAGGCGAAACAATGGAAACACATTGAACACAATTATATGGGAATTAGCATAATTTCAGATAGTTCCTGAAACAAGCGAAGGAAACTGATTATGATAAATAACAGAGCTGCTCGTAGCTTGAAGCATTTTAAATGGGAGAGGACGTTGAACGACTGAGAAGGGTTGCCGACCAAAAGGCAGCATCTGCTGATCATGGACAAAAATATATTCTGAAGGGGAAAATTGAGAAAAATAAGACAGTCTTTATGTGGATGCTCGAGCTGACACAGGCGCAGGAGTGGCTGTGTGGTAAGTAGCTTGTTTACCAACCGCATCGTTCCGGGTTCAGTCCCACTGCGTGGCACCTTGGGCAAGTGTCTTCTACTATAGCCTCGGGCCGACCAAAGCCTTGTGAGTGGATTTGGTAGACGGAAACTGAAAGAAGCCCGGATATATGTAATGTATATATATATATATATATAGATATAATATATATATATATATATATATGTATATTATATATGCGTGTTGTGTGTTTGTCTGTCTGTGTTTGTCCCCCTAGCATTGCTTGACAACCGATGCTGGTGTGTTTACGTCCCCGTTACTTAGCGGTTCGGCAAAAGACACCGATTGAATAAGTACTGGGCTTACAAAAGAATAAGTCCCGGGGTCGAGTTGCTCGATTAAAGGCGGTGCTCCAGCATGGCCGCAGTCAAATGACTGAAACAAGTAAAAGAGTAAAAGAGTAAGAGTATATAGCAGCTACGTTTCCTTCCAATTGCTAGTTGATACCTGCATGAAAATCGATGTTAGAGAAAGAATTGCTGGCTGGCCGTTTTGGGAGGCTGGATTTAAAATGAGTGATGGGGGAAAAGTGAATGTGTGGGTGGACACGAATGAAGGTGGTATGAAATCAACCAGGCTAGAAATAACAGCTAAATCTGCCAACGAATTAAGAGTTGCAGCTGCAGTTAAGGATATCTCAATCTAGTCGTTATACCAGCAGGAAATAGTAGTCAAATCTTCCTTAAATAACATTGCTTAATCTCAAAAAATGATAGCTTCTAAGACTACATTGAATAATTGAATAGACCAAGATGCTTGAAACAAAAGACGGTATAGTCACGGATGGGAAAGACATTTGATTATAGATCTGCTCAATTAGGGTTGGCCTGGGGTTAAACATAACAGCAACTCGAGCAGAGAGGACGGTCGCTTTAGGGAGGAATGATAGGATAGAAGGTGATTAGCGTTGGGACTGTGTGACGTCGGTGAGATTTGAACTCAGAATGTAAAGATCTAAAACAAATATTAGTACCTAGAATTTATTACTTTAAACTTTCAAAGAAAGCCTGCAATTTTAGGTGAGGGGTTATGACGATTATAGCGTTCAACTGATTCTTATTTTATCGATCTCGAAAAGATAAAAGGCGGAGTCGACCTCATCGGAATTTGATCTCAGAACGTTAAGTACCGGAAAACAAAATGTTTCTATGCATTTAGTCCCACGCGCCTCGGCTCCCGTCAGGTTACAACGTTGCCTAGATAATGAAATAAGAGAAAAAAAATAGGGTTTATA